>NC_090232.1:42672854-42972854 GCF_024489055.1 Chanodichthys erythropterus
CACTACAGCAGGAGAAACCACAACAACACCACAAACAACAGTGTCCTCAGCGACCATTACATTTCCTGCTGGAACATCCACCACTACAGCAGGAGAAACCACAACAACACCACAAACTACTATTGCAATAGCTGAATCGTCCACAATACCTACAACAACAACAACAGTGTCCTCAGCGACCACTACAGTTCCTGCTGGAACATCCACCACTACAGCAGGAGAAACCACAACAGCACCACAAACTACTATTGCAATAGCTGAATCGTCCACAACACCTACAACAACAACCATATCCTCATCGACCACTACAGTTCCTGCTGGAACATCCACAACTACAGCAGGAGAAACCACAACAGCACCACAAACTACTATTGCAATAGCTGAATCGTCCACAACACCTACAACAACAACAGTGTCCTCATCGACCACTACAGTTCCTGCTGGAACATCCACAACTACAGCAGGAGAAACCACAACAGCACCACAAACTACTATTGCAATAGCTGAATCGTCCACAACACCTACAACAACAACAGTGTCCTCAGCGACCACTACAGTTCCTGCTGGAACATCCACAACTACAGCAGGAGAAACCACAACAGCACCACAAACTAGTGTTACAACAGCTGAATTCCCCACAACAACTTCAACAACAACAGTGTCCTCAGCGACCTCTACACTTCCTGATGGAACATCCACCACTACAGCAGGAGAAACCACAACAACACCACAAACAACAGTGTCCTCAGCGACCACTACAGTTCCTGCTGGAACATCCACCACTACAGCAGGAGAAACCACAACAGCACCACAAACTAATGTTACAACAGCTGAATCCTCCACAACACTAACAACAACAGCAGTGTCCTCAGCGACCACTACAGTTCCTGCTGGAACATCCACCACTACAGCAGGAGAAACCACAACAACACCACAAACTACTATTGCAATAGCTGAATCATCCACAACACCTACAACAACAACAGTGTCCTCAGCGACCACTACAGTTCCTGCTGGAACATCCACAACTACAGCAGGAGAAACCACAACAGCACCACAAACTAGTGTTACAACAGCTGAATTCCCCACAACACCTTCAACAACAACAGTGTCGTCAGCAACCTCTACAGTTCCTGTTGGAACATCCACCACTACAGCAGGAGAAACCACAACAACACCACAAACAACAGTGTCCTCAGCGACCACTGCAGTTCCACCTGGAACATCCACAACTACAGCAGGAGAAACCACAACAGCACCACAAACTAGTGTTACAACAGCTGAATTCCCCACAACACCTTCAACAACAACAGTGTCCTCAGCGACCTTTACAGTTCCTGCTGGAACATCCACCACTACAGCAGGAGAAACCACAACAGCACCACAAACTAGTGTTACAACAGCTGAATCCTCCACAACACTAACAACAACAGCAGTGTCCTCAGCGACCACTACAGTTCCTGCTGGTACATCCACCACTACAGCAGGAGAAACCACAACAGCACCACAAACTACTATTGCAATAGCTGAATCGTCCACAACACCTACAACAACAACAGTGTCCTCAGCGACCACTACAGTTCCTGCTGGAACATCCACAACAACAGCAGGAGAAACCACAACAGCACCACAAACTAGTGTTACAACAGCTGAATCCTCCACAACACCTTCAACAACAACAGTGTCCTCAGCGACCTCTACACTTCCTGCTGAAACATCCACCACTACAGCAGGAGAAACCACAACAGCATCTAAAACTAATGTTACAACAGCTGAATCCTTTGCAACACCTACAACAATAGCAGTGTCCTCAGCGACCACTACAATTCCCGCTGGAACATCCACTACTACAGCAGGAGAAACCACAACAGCACCACAAACTTCTTTTACAACAGCTGAATCCTCCACAACACCTACAACAATAGCAGTGTCCTCAGCGACTACTAAAGTTCCTGCTCAAACATCCACTACTACAGCAGGAGAAACCACAACAGCACCACAAACAAGTGTTACAACAGCTGAATCCTCCAAAACACCTACAACAACATCAGTGTCTTCAGCGACCACTACAGTTCCTGCTGAATCAGAGTCTACAGCGTCTACACCTTCTACAGCTACAGCTTCTACAGCTTCTACAACCTCTACCCTGTCTACAGCTTCGACAGCGTCTTCAGCGTCTACAGCATCTTCAGCGTCTACTTCACCTACGCCTTCTACAGCAACAGTTTCTACAGCATCTACTGCATCTACAGCTTCTACAGCACCTACACTTTCTACAGCATCTACAACATCTACAGCTTCAACAGCGTCTACAGCTTCTACGGCATCTACAACTTCTACAACTACTGCAAAAACACCTGAGGTGCTAACTGATCTGGAGTTTCGCTCTTTGGACACATTTCTAGATGCACTCAGCAATCAAACCTCAGAGGAGTTCAAGAATAGGTCTAAGCTTGTTACAGATCAGGTGAGTTCAAATCTGTTTACTGGATTTACTGGAACAAACAAATCCTTTTCATGATTTTTAAACTCATACTTAATATAAGACACAACAATTATGTAACCAACATTCATATATTACCATACTGTATTGTACTTGATGTCTGTAATTGTTTATCTTTTGCAGCTTGAAGGAATCTACAGACCCAAGTATGCTAACTTCGTCAGAGTGATTGTCATAGGATTCAGGTAAATACAGCATATTGCAATGCTGCTTATTTTATGTACAGTATACTGTGTGTGTGTGTGTGTGTGTGTGTGTGTGTGTGTGTGTGTGTGTGTGTGTGTGTGTGTGTGTGTGTGTGTGTGTGTGTGTGTGTGTGTGTGTGTGTGCACTTACAAATTATGATGGTTTTTGAAAAAAGTAAATTGCAGAATGTTTTCTGTGATGGGTACAGGTAGGTTTAGGGTTTGGGGATAGTATATCAGTTTGTACAGTATAAAAATCATTATGTCTATGGAATGCCTCCATAAAACATGAAAACCCAACATGTGTGTTTTTCTGTGAAAGAGAGTGCAAATCCAATAAACAAAATTTTTAAACTAACAATAATTTCAACATTTATATATTCCAGAGCTGGGTCAATCATCACAACAACTAAAATAGTCTTCAGATTCGACCAACCAGTTCCATCCGTTCAAGAGGTTTCAAACACCCTCTTGACAGCAGTGAATACAGGAAGTGTCAATCTACTGAACATAATTCCTGGTTCAGTTTCAGTCAATGGTTCAGGTAAGCTCGATTACATAGATTTATAGTCTTCAATAACATAACTATCATGGAAACTTTTTTTTTATATAATGGTTCTTGTTTTTTTCTTATTTTCACTGGAATGAAGCAAAAATCCTTTTTATTGTGAGATCCAACTAATTTGCATCTCTTTTATTACAGCTTCAACAACAACTATCGCTCCTACAGTAACTACAGCTTCAAGTGGATTAAAGATTGAATCCAGTCTGCTTCAAGCAACATGCCTTATTATTATGTCAAAAATTTTAAGGCTCTTCCTATAGGTCCAACTAGACATGCTGTAACAAATCAAACAAAGGGCAAATGTATTTTTTTATGACATGATATATAGTATTTGCCATTGTAGCACACTCTCCAATAATGGTATAGGGCAATATAAAGATAAGCTTGATAATGCATTTTTGCACCATTAAACAGCAGGCTGTTTTCTAGGAGGGAGAAGAGGATCTTTTTCCTCATGTATTTCCTGTATGCTTTCAAATGTACATATTATAAAAATTGTTTAGCTGTTTAAAGGATAAATACTGGTTATACAATTGATAAATATTGTAGTTATAATGTCATTTTATTCTAATCAAATAAAACCTTAAGGTTTTATGGTCCGAAATATTTTGCTTTCTAACTAGACTAAGTTTCCTAAAATGTTATGTCAGTGTTTCTGTACTGTAATTATGCTTTAATAAAGCAATACATTTGGAGAGTTGAAAGCTGGAAAATGGCTTTTTGTGTGCATTGTTGATAAGAGTTGGCATTAAAACTAACAATATGTCTGGGGTGAAGTGTTTCACTCTCATGGCCATATAAACACATGTTCCAATCCAATCATTCTTTGAGGATTTTTGGCAGCTTTCAAAGAAACAAGTTGTATGTGTTTGTATGTATGGGTTTAAGGATGGGGCATATAGGCTAAGCAATATTACACTCGTAGCCATGCAATATGGCACTATATCAGCACAGCTAAAATTCAGCTAAAACACAGCCGTGGTGATATAGTGCTATGAGTGTGATATTGCATTTATACAACAATTCGATTGCACAAGTGTGTAAATGAATAAGAATCAACAACTGTCTTTAAAACCCCTCTTTTGTGAGGAACTACTTCCTTCTGTCACATATTCAAATCTCAAGTTGACAGTTTAACAGATGAGCCCAAGCCTCCGTTACTAATTCTAAAATGTCACTTGAAAACTAATAACAAAGAAACTCTGAGTTGCTTCATTGAAGCATATTTTATAATGTAGAGAGAGAGAGTGACTAAGTGCATAACCTGCATCTAGCTGTACGGTATACATTTTAGGACAGGGCTGGACTGGGACAAAAAAATGGCTCTGGCATTTTTGCTCAGACCGGCCCACCACAATCGGTCAGACACTACCCACGAGTACACCTTCCTTGCAGTCCCTGTAAATATGCATACCTACTGTTTCATTCCCCAAAGCCCCTACAAAGCTGAGTAGTAAGTGCAAGTGGACCAGTGTACTCACTCTCTCTTGAATGACTCTCTGGTGATCAAAGGTGGCAGTGGAGTAGGGCCTACACACCAATGGACAGCAAAGATCAGAAAGAAATTCTTATTTTAAAAGTGCCCTAGAATCAGAATTTGAATTTATCTC
The DNA here is from genome assembly GCF_024489055.1 of Chanodichthys erythropterus. NCBI lineage: Eukaryota > Metazoa > Chordata > Actinopteri > Cypriniformes > Xenocyprididae > Chanodichthys > Chanodichthys erythropterus. The sequence continues at coordinate 42,677,718 of NC_090232.1, forward strand.
GGCATAGTTGAACAAGAGTTCAGTACATGGAAAAGACATACATTGAGTTTCAAACCCCATTGTTTCCTCCTTCTTATGTAAATCTCATTTGTTTAAAAGACTTCCGGAAAACACTCGGATCTCAACATAACACCGACTGTTACGTAACAAATTTTATGTTTATTAAAAAAAAAAATCATATCATATCGCGGCTCCGCCCCCAAGTGCGTCAGCCCAGCGGGCATTTGCCCGTTATGCCAGTTTACCAGTCCAGGCCTGTTTTAGGACATCCTCAGACCTCAGTCATACAACGAAAAGGCATCATGCCTCAGACTAAAAGGCTTCAGCCATTTCACAAAACGGCATCGTGCCTCAGACTGTAAGGCTTAAGGTCCCAGGAAAAACAACGTCAGGTATCACGTCTCGTACAATTAGGCACTGGATGAAACAGCCTCAGAATAAAAGTCACCAGACGAAACGAGCTCAGATAAATAGGCATCAGACGAAACGGTCTTGGACAAAAAGGCATCTGACAAAACATAACTATCAAAACAGACACAGGAAGTGATTTGCCCCGCCTCATTATTGTGATGTCACATGCACACATTTTTCTAACTGTTAAATGTTACACTAAGTTGTATAAACATATTACACTGAGATAATTTAAATTTGTATTATTCGCTAGATTTATTTGCATGTATAAAAAGTTAGCTAAATAACACACTGCAACTAGATTGCATGGCAAACTATCGTCAACAATTACGAAAATGAATCATGGTTTTATTATAGTACAAGTGTGGTGACTATGATTTTTTTTGTCAGATTGATACTATTTGTATAACAATTTTTTACTACAAATACCATAAACTATAGTGTAGCAAAACCATGGTTAATTTATGGTTACCATGGTTAACTACAATAACCATGTTTTTTTGTTTTATTTGTAGTAAAACCATAGTTAAATTTCATAAGGGAAGTAAAAAAAAAAATCTTTCAAGCTATTAGACAGTGTACAGAGGTTACCACCAGGGAAACAGCTTTATTTCAGCTGTTCCAGCTCCACCTACTGTCAGAGAGTCGATTACATTTTCATTCAGCCCATTGCTGTTTTTCAGCAGACCATTGTGAAAAGTGCTATGTTCTTTTCTGTATAGAACCTATCCAGTGTAATATTTAATTAAAGCTGTAAGAATACAATATCAGGTAGCTTACCTTCGGCCCCTCTCTCTCTCTCTCTCTCTCTCTCTCTCTCTCTCTCTGCTTTTTTAATTTGTTTTTAATACTCGAATACCAATAACATAAAGAACATTGCCAAGGGATTACATAAATAGCCTACATAAAATGAATACCATCAATAGATAGATTCTACATAATTAACATGCATGCACACACACTTTACATCAATTTAGGAATTGTTAAAGTTAAATATTAAAAAAGGGGTAGAAAGAAAAAGACAACTGAAGGATGGCATTATGATGGGATAACAGCCAATAGAAAATTATCCAAAAAAACATAGCCTTGTTTATAGTAGAAACAGAAAATAATAAAGTAATCTATTGTATGAGGCATGCTATAAACGTGACGTGACTAGACTAGATGGCTGAAAGGCAGAGCTGGTCAAATATCCGCATCTCTATGATCAGATATTTTCTGAGCTGCTTTCATTTTTGTTGTGTGCACATATTTATAGAAAGTAGTTCGGGCGGGGTTGGGATGTTGTATATTGCTCTAAAAAGTATTTCCAACTTTGTTTTACCTTAAAGAAGAAAAATTTTGTTCGATGCCAGTCTTTGCGACTGACTCACTCATTCATAGAGACAGTCTCTGCTGCCATGTAATGGCGTATCAATGCAACTTTCACTGAAGTCGAAAATAATCATTAACAAACCCTTTCTAAATACCAAATATGGCATGTCATTTATAAAAAATATTATTTACTGAACAATAATATTTAAATGAACAACAATAGCCATTATAACAGTGTAAGAAGTTTGTACAATAGGAAATAAGCACAAGCAAACTGTTCGATCAAACATACAAAAGAAGCACTCTAGTTAGTACAGAATTCCCGAAGAACTGGCCGAGATGAAACTGTTCTCTGCGGGTACATGAGCGCTGAATGGCTGCTGGCGGCCTGGAGCTCACATCTCTGAAAGCGTCTAAACAAATTTTCAAATAGGCGCTATGTTTACATATACATAGAATATCTGAGGTTTAAACAACTGCATTCTCACCTGAAGAACTCCTAAAACTACATTCTGTGACAAAAAAACAGTAGTATCTGTAAAAATATGTGCTCGTCTGCCCTGACACTCGCTGGGAGAATGCTGAAAGAGGAGTGTTTCAAATGGTCAAACGGTTCCTGTGGCGATACTGGTAGAATATCACATGGCTGGAAAGACCTCTCAGCCAGTCAGATTTGAGAACCAGAATGAACTGTTTTATAAAGATTATACACACTCTGCTACACCCAAATGTTAAAATCACCAGTGAATAATCTTTATACTATTACCTTAAATTCTGACGCTCCTGTAAATCTATATGTGACTGACAGCTAACAATTAGAGCTAAAATCACAGAGGGACTGCATCCATGTTAAATGGTTCATGCCAAAAATGGAGATTCTGCTTTTATATTGTTTCAGTCCAGAGAGTAAAACCAGTATTTTTAACTGATTTTGAACTATCGTCCATATCTAGAAACTAGATTATAAAATGGTTAATTCCAGTCCTTGGTTCTGATTTTAGAACTTATGTAAGCTGGTGTGTTCTAAAACAATGACAAAATTTGCATTTAGGAGATATAATCATTCAAAACTTAAAAGTCACTCACTTCTAGGGCTGCACGATTAATCGCATTAGAGATTGTCATGCGTGTCTCATCAGTAAAGCCGGTTCTGTGATTAGCGGTAAATGTCCATCACCTGCTTTCAAATGGAGCGGCACTTAATATACAGAGCCGTAGTTCGCGGACAAGCTTCGCAATATCGTGTTCATAATCGAAGGCGATTCATCTGCGATTATGAACGCGATATTGCGTAGCTTGTCCGCGAACTACGGCTCTGTATATTAAGTGCCACTCCATTTGAAAGCAGTGATGGACGTTGAGGAACAATTAAGCCACTGTACATATGCTTTCCACTGAGGCGTCTGTTTTCACGTTAGTGTCATGCAAACCGCAGCGCACACAGTCTGTTCCAGTCCAGATACTGACTGTCTAACTGTTTTTAGTTGATCTCCATGAGATAATGCATTCTATTGCTGTTATATACATATATTTGCTTTAATGTTTGTATATATGGAATATCTGTTTTATAAAAGCAACAAGCCCTGTGAAGCTGTGGTTCAGCTATTTATAACAGCTAAGGCGGTTTTAGGCACTCTGCTCCACATCATGCTTAACAATGCCCCTTAGCTGTTATAAAACCACAGCTTCTTGGGGCTTATTGCTCTCATATCATAGAGACTTGGAGGGTTGGCGCTTTTGACTTGGACCAGTAAAGGGTGGTTCATTGCGATTTCACTTTTTCATTTGCAAAGTTACATGCTCAAAATTCAATGCAAAGGGAGATATTTTCTTTTACAGAATTCTGTTTAAGGACTAGGGACTATGACAAGCTTCTTCCCTGGTTGGTGACATCACTAACCCTATCATAAACATCATAAACCCCGCCCCCGAGAACACGCAACAAAGGGATGAGGCCATGTTACTGCATTACAGTATGTAACACAAATGCAACTGCATGTCATAAAAGCAATATGGCAAAAAATGACAAGTTATAACCGAAATTAAACTATAGCCTACCTGTTCTATCTTCATGCAGAATATATTCTCTGGCTCTGTAGGATCTTACAACAGTTCACGAGCGATTTATATAGTTAACTCCACATCAGCTACATAAATTCATCAACTAACCATTCAGAAGCGTCCTGTTGCATTCTACATGCTGTCACTTCTTCTTGAGTCTCTCCATCATTGTCAGACTCTGGTTTGACATAAAAGGCTGAACAATTTCTCACATTTTCAGCGAGTGTGCCTCAGGTAATGTGAGGCGCTGCACGAGCTCCTGAAACTCCGCCCCCTTTTGAGAGCAGCAGCTCATTTGCATTTAAAGGGACACACAAAAAACGGAGCTTGACAAAAAGTGATCAATTTAAATGCTATAAAAAATGATCTATAGGCAGGGGTGCACATAACTTTTTTGGTCTGGTTCTCAAGGGAGTACCTGGAGATTTTGCTTGGTACTCACACTTTACACGACACATCCTAAAAGCTGTCCTAATCACTTTCCTCCTGACTGCTCTCCTCACTATCTTCTCTCGTACATGGTAGATGATGATAATGACTTTTTTTTTTTTTTTTTTTTTTTACTAACATCAATGACAGCAAAGGCTGCTGCCACTTTAAGAAGGAAAGCATGGACCAAATAACTGACACACATCCGGTTTCTTTCTCAACACTTCACTTATGACATAACCGAGAGAATACTTGCCGAGACAGGTATTTTGACAATTTTGTGTGTATGTTTCCTTTCAAGCGCAAGTAAACGCGAAAGCGGAATTAATTCGGTGTTCGAGCGCTGTCTGACTCTCATCATGCATGCGTTTCGGGGGGCTGTGCGCACAGATTACAGTTCGCGAGTCCTGATTTTCACCTCTTCTTCCACTTTTAAAGTCGTTTGAATGTGTTAATTGGCGAGACAAAACACGTCCAAATTACAAACTTTCACTCTATGATGGTTAAATATAGCAGTTAATCCGCGAATCACATGCGTGCCGAACCGTTGGACCTTATCGTATGGATCACGGATTAACTGCGATCCGTTGCACACCTAATAATTAAAGAACACACATATTATGATGATTGCTATCTTACCAGAGATGGAGAAAAATCCTACTCCAATAAGTAAACGTATCCATGTGAACCGGTACTCAAAAGCGCTTCCCTCCATGTTTTCTGGTACGCATAGTTTATTTTTACCGCGCATGCGTACCTGCGTACCTCTTATGTGCACCCCTGTCTATAGGGTATTTTGAACTAAAACTTCACATACACACTCTGGGGACATCAGAGACTTATCTTACTTCTTGTACAAATGGCATTATACCACTCCTTTAACAATAAAAGTAGTTTTCTTTTTAGGCTGTGAGGTGAAGCCGTTTTTCATTTCATCCCATTCCCATATGGGGCACTAAATTCTTTTCACTCCAATATAAAGATCTATTGGTTTTGAGCGAGAAAATAAAAGTTCTCCATGTATAATCCTGTAGTTTATTTTTTATTAGTGTTTAAAGTCAGCAATAGTTCCTTCCTCGCATAATGACATTTTGATCATGAGTGATTAGGCTTTGCGTAACTTGCGGGAAGCACAATGTTAGATCAAAATCTCAATAATAGGTAGAATATTTGTAGTCTCAGTCATCAGTTTTTTTACAAACAGGCGCCTCAACCCCTGTGATGTGTGGCAGCAGCAGCGCGAGATCTCGGGAGAATGACCAAGCAGACACAGATCAAGTGTGGTACAAAGCATTCTCAGATTTATTCAGGAAGACGGGTCATATTTATAGACATAGGTCAAACAACAATCTCCAGGATGACTTGAGCATGGGTAAATGTAAATTATGTTTAAAATTTACAGATTTGCATTGTTACAGGTACAGCCAGAACACTCAATATTAACACAGTTTTTACATAACGGTTCTTATTTATTTGTCTCTCTCTCTCTCTCTCTCTCTCTCTCTCTCTCTCTCTCTATCTCTCTCTCTCTCTATATATATATATATATATATATATAATTACAGGCCAATTGCTGAAAGCTGCTGAGATGACACTAGCATTCATGTGCATATTCAAGACTGTGTCTCTCTGGAGGTGCAATACCAGACAAACAGTACACCAGGCTCTTGACAATGTCTACTGCAACAGTTACTGGGACCTCAGAAGAACAACAAGTTATTATATTGCATTATCAAATGATAATATAAAATTGTGGTAGATTTAAAAAGTAAAGCATTTGCAATCTACATAGTCTGTATATTTGTTTGTAAACAGTTTTGACTGCACAACTCTTGGCACAGTAATTCAATATGATCAAATGTGTAGTGGTTTAAGGTAGATTACAATAGTAATGTTCTATTACCAATTATTTTATTTTATATTTAAAATAGAAGCCATTGTGAAATAGTTATGGCACATACAATAATATATCTTTTTTTGTTTTCTTTTCAGAAATGATTCGCCATAGAATAATTGTAAACCAAGAGGTGCTGACAATGATGCAGCTAAGAAGGATCTTTTTTATATTTTGTGAAAGAAAAAAAAAACATGATCTTGATGCTCCAAAATACCGGTAATTTAAACACCACAAGTTTCTTTTAAATATGGAGCTTTGGAAATAATGTTTATGCAACATTTTTATATTTACCTACAAAAATGGAATTTATAATAATCATTATTATATTTTATAACATGTAGAAGCTGGTACACAGTGTATTTTAAGTGGGAATATATCTTTATTTATCCTCCTGAGACCCAACATTTTTTTTTGTTTTAATTTAGCATTTTTTTCACGTCATTATATTGTTTAGAGCATAAGAAACAAATGAAAAATTAACATTTTTTAAAAATTATATTTTATTCATATGTTATGATATGTCCTCTGTAGTGGACACCAGGACTAAGTTGTTTAAAAAATAAAATGACATGAAATGACATTTATAGGCAAAAACAATGGGATTTTTTTTTTAATCACCAATCAATTTTTAGACTTCAATATTGTTCTTAACCAAACTATGTATAAAGATGATTCTCAACTATGTTATGAAACATATAATGGAAGTAATTGATATACCATTTTACTTTATGCAATATGAGGGTAAAATGGCAATACATCGGTTTTCCCATTCAATACAATGTATCTATACACTGTATCTAATTTGCATATTAATCTGTTCTTGGAGCAACATGCAATGAAAAAAGAAGTGTAATAATGGGAGCAATAATTGGCAACATTTTCATAATAATATCTAATAATTAATAGGAATATTGATATATAATTTCTTTCCCTATTCACTTATTGTGTCTCCTAAAATGCCTGATAAACATGATTTAAGTCCTGGTGTCCTCTACAGTGGACATGTATGAAATCAATGTTCTGTTTCATAACAGAAAGTCATATTTTGATTTGAAACCCCATAACATTTTCCTGAGATGTTGATTTATAATAAACAATTTGAAAATTAATCCAATTTAAATAAATTTTAAATTTAATCTCAAAATATTATCATATTTCCATTAGCACTCTTATTTTCATTTTCAGTCATAATTAAAGACCAAGAAGTTGTTGTTGTAATGGCGAAACCTCTAAAATCTGGTATCTCTGCAAAGCCCTGAATGTGCTCTTTACAGGACATCCAGACTTAAAACTGTGACATGTATGATGTCAGAGAAAATCACTAAAATATAATGTCCACTACAGAGGACAGAAGTCTATTCCTGGGTCCCAGGAGGATTTATACTGTTGTGATCATCTTTCGCTGTATCTTTGTTTCAGGCAGGATAAATTGAAGAGGAGGTTGATTCGTGAGCTGGTGTTTCATCAGTGCACAACATCAGTGAGCTGTTTTTTGTTGAGACACTGACTGCAGATAAGCTGATCGACAGGCTCCCTCATCCATCAGATACAGAAACAACAGAGTCAACTGAGATAACTAGCCAAAGTGATGGAGTAATACAAGTTTACCTTTGATTTGGTTAGATAGAAAAGAAGCAGGGCCGTATGCAGGGTTTCATAATTACCGAGGTCATAAAACATAGTTTGTTAGGCGGTTTGGGGGCATGGTCCCCCGAGAAAATTTTGATTTCTTTCAGGGGCGCCGTTGGCACAAGGGACAGGGGGGTCAGACTCAGGAGGACCCCCGCAGTTTTGAAAATATAGAAGTTGACCCCCGCACTTTTGATAAGGGCTGTTTCAATTAGTCACACTATATCATTTTTTAGCTTAGGATATTTTCTTTCAAATGAGACCATTTTCACCTTTCTGTGTGCTTCCATTCGTAAATAATCAGCTGTTTTGTCACACAACAAGTCTGATCTGTGAAATTTTCTTAAGCCAAGTTCAGACTGCATGATTTTCAAAGTAGTCGGGTCACTGATCTTTTCACACTGCATGACTATCTTGGCCAGCATTCAGTCGCTGCTGTGTTCACACTGCACGATGGATCGGCGACAGAAGGTTTCACGCTGCATTACTTTACAATAGGAAGAATCGCCGACAACTCTGTCTGGCACGCAAACTACGTTTCACAACCAAACACACGCGAGATGTGACAAGGAAAAAACGCGATATCACGCGTGCAAGGATTTTTTATTATTATTATTATTATTAAAAACGGTAGCCCGCAAGAAGCTTGCAATATGAATTGCCGGTGCGCAGATTTGCAGCGAAAACAAGAAAAAGAAAAGAAGAATATGGAGGAGGAAATGTTTGGGGAGACTGTTTATTATCTATTTTATATTGTGTGTTCTGCAACGAGAGTTGGAGGTAAATAAATAACTTTTCAATGTGCTGCTGTTGCGGATGGTCAAGCAAATGTTTTTGCTTTGTTTCTGTTTGATAGAATTGTAATGTTTATCACGAAGCCATGCTTGCTGATATTGTGGTCTATAACTCCTCCCCGAACTCCCCGCTGCTCTGTATCTTGCTCTCTCATTGGCTGTCGGTCATTGCTGATGTAGTTTTCAGTCAGAACACTTTTCACACTGCAGGATTTTGAATCGCCGACAGGTCCAGATATTTAGCATGCCAAATATCTCACGGGTGTCGGCGACTCGTCGGCGATTCTTTCGCGTCTTTGCTCATTCACACTGCGTGATTGTCACTCGCGTGAACGAGCACCGATTTGCCTGTGATTTTGGGCATTTGTCGGAGATTTCTCAACCTGTCGGCGAGACAAAATCGGGGCTAAAATTGTGCAGTCTGAACTCGGCTTTAGCACATGCATATTAGCGCCCTCTTCAATCGTGTGAAATTTGAAGTACATGCATTTCTCCAGTCCAAAGATATCGGCAAAAGTTTTTTTCTAAGGTATTTTTTTCACTTCACCACGTCTCTTCCACATTGAATAGCGTCTCATCCTTACATGACTGTTAAAGTTAACTTACATTTTCGTAAACCTTATTTTGTGCTCTAAGCACTGACATATTGCATGACTTTGTGTCATACAAGGTCATCGTAAAATCTAGAGAAATGTTCGAGGTGGTCAGCGGGGTACAGTTGAGACACATACCCACACCATAGAATCCTATTGCGGCCCATGCAGTTTAGTTGCACGATGTAAGTTCTATTAAGATCTATTCATCTATTAAAATTAATAGATTTCATCTGTTTTATTATTGCTGTTTGCAATTGTTCAATGTTTTTTACTGTTACTCAACTTTTCAACTGTTAATATTAAATTTATGGCCTAAAATTAAATATTGTATCACTGTTTGCCATTACTGCACAATGTTTTACAAATGGACTACTTTTAACTAAACAAAATAATAAAATAAAATACTAAATGGAAATAAAAACTGTTAAATTCTAATTTTTAAAGGTATTTTACATTTGTAGTGAATTGGTTAGTGTGATACACCATTTAGTGTTTATATGTGAAATGCAACATTTATTAGAATTGCAATCTTTATTGTGCAGGACAATATTAATGTAGGGGGGGGGGGGACCAAAGAAAGTGGAACCAAAGTGCGGGTATCGTTGTACCCGCATACCTAGGTGACAGACGTCTTCCTCTTCTCTCATACAGAGATTTGTATATGAAGATGGCGATTCGCTCTTTCACTCACTCATTAAAATAATTTCTGTTTTCCAGGCGGACCACTAGATGAGCTGAGAGTAGTGAACCCCAGTCAAATTCATTTGTTACGCCAGTACACTATTTTGAAACTTGTAACAAACTGTGGGGGCTCGTCCGGGATCTCTCCTCATTACAACCAGGGGGAGCAGATCCAGAGATACTAGGACCACGTGACCAAGATGACAAAACGCTGCTGCAGGCCAGGAGTCAACCCGTGGGTGTTCGAGGAGGGAGACCAAAGAGAAAAGGGAGGGCTACACGCTGATCCTGTGGTCATCGCACACCAGCATCAGGGGGATCTCATCTGGGATCGGGAGGTCGACACACACACACAACACTTATTAAGTCGCTACACTGCTGATTTACTGAACTCACAAACCACAAGAGGACATCAGGACTACACACCATGTCAGCAGCTCGTAAAGAATTAGTATGGGGCATCAAGAAACAACTATTCAGACTCTCAAGCAACGACATCTATCAGGTTGCAAAAGACATTGCAGTTAACAGTCTACATGAAGAAGAGCTGAATGCGAATGATGAAGAAGGCTGCATGGATTATGTAGTCTCATACATGCAATCTGACACCTTACTAGGACTTGAGGATGAGGGTATGGGACAGTTGTTGGTTTTAAATGATCTGATAGGTAGAATAATGCTCCTGTTAATTTTCCTGTGGGTGCATTGAGTGATGGCAGCACACACGTTACACCTAGTCACAATCCATCCACTACACCCCCAAACTCTGCATCACAATCTAATTCTCACCCTTACAGTGCAGTTATGCAAACACAACCTCACTCTAAAACACCAACCAATACAGCAACACAGTCATTAGAAGAACTGAGACAAGTGTATGAAGAGCTGAGTGAGAAACTGCGACGATGCGCATCTACAGAGACCCCATCACCCACAACTTATCCCGACCAGGGTGGGTCAGAGTTACACTGCATGCCACAGATGCTCTCGGAGAGACCAGTAATACTCAAGGACCTCTCCTACCTGCAGCGCAGAGACTTCAAAGTGCATGGTGGTCAGGTTGGGGATCAGAACTCTGATTTAAATTACAACAATATCAGCAAACAAATCGACGAGGGAGTGAAAGAGGGCTTTGCAGAAGCAGAGGTGGTCAGAGGGGTGTTGAGGATCATCAAACCAGGGGCTTTTAAAGATATGCTTGTAAACAAAGATTCAATTACAGTATCTGAACTCAAAGGCTTTCTCAGGTCTCATCTCAGAGAGAAAGCAACGACTGAAATGTTCCAGGAATTGATGTGCGCCAGGCAATCAGACCAAGAATCACCACAGCAGTTTATCTACCGCATGATTGGGCTCAAGCAGAAAATCCTTTTTCAGTCCCGACAGGCCAGTGCAGACATTTCATATGATCCCCAGACCATCCAGGAGGTGTTCCTCCATACTATCTATCAGGGTTTTGGGACAAAACATGCTGACCTCCGACAGAGACTGAGGCCTCTAATCTCAAACAGTCAAGTCACAGATGAGGAAATCCTTCGGCAGGTCATGAACATAATAAGTGATGAGAATGAGCACCAGCGCAGACTGGGCCAACTCCCCCGACAAAAGGTCACACAAGCACACAGCGCCAAGGTTGAGACGGGAGATCGTAACAACAATAACAAGTCACGAGATACACCATCAGATAATGAAAATCTCCAGACAATACAACAGCTCACTTCTCAGGTAGAGACCCTGACACGCATGGTGGCTTCTTTGATTGAGCAGTGGACAGAAAATACTTGGGTGTCTTACTCTCCTTCTCAGCCAACCTCTAGTAGACCTGTCCAACCACACCCGGGGCAACCTGCAGTCCAGGCGAGAGGAAGGACAGCTCGTTGCCCGAAATGTACTGAACAGAATGCACCGGAGTGTAACCATTGCTTCGTGTGTGGAGAGGCGGGACACAGAGCAGTCGGATGTTTGCAACGAGTCAGGGTGCAGGGAAACGGGGCTCGGTCTTTGTGGAGGGACGCCCAGAGACCGGTGAACAACTTCAGTCCCAAAAAGTAACAAATAACAAACAAATAACAAAGCACCCCAAGCAAAACAACCAGCAAAATCCACATGGATTGAGCAGCCAGAGTAACATCGCTTGCAAGGCTCCCCTAATTGGGAATTAAAGTCTGCTGAAATGTTTGATTGGCAGGTACCCAGCTACAGTCCTGTTTGATTCAGGCTCGCAGGTGAGCATAATTGACCAACAATGGACTGACACTCACATACCTAATCATATCCTGAGACCTCTTTCTGAGCTTTTAGAGGAAGAACTTGGTGTCTATGGAGTCACTGGCCATGCTGTCCCCTACAGTGGATGGGTTGAGCTCACTGTTAATCTTGCCGGGAATGAAGACCCGAATCTCACCATACAGGCTCCTTTCCTTGTCAGCCTGCTGCCACTGCCCCAGCCCCTTCTAGGAGCCAATGTACTCCAGGAAATTATCAAAAGGTAAGAGTCCTCGGGTGATGCGGTTGCCACAATTGTCAGCCTTCTTCGCAGTGCCTTTGGAATAGAGGAGGAACAGGTGGAGGCCATTGTGAACTTCATCCAGGTGCCTCCTAGAAAATACTGTGATCCAGTCACTATAAGAGTGGGCCAAGACCATACTATCATTCCCCCTGGCAGGACAGCCCATGTATGGTGTAGGGTACCCCCAAACTTTGATGTCTCTGACCCCATTGTTTTATATGTACCGACGGAGGAAAGTGTTGTCTTAGGGCAGTTGAGCATAGGTGAAGGCCTCTTGGAAATCAATAACACCCGACGGCCTTATGTAAAGGTGCCCATCTCCAATCACTCAAAGCATGAGGTCACCCTGCCGAGGAGAACCTCTCTAGGAACCATCCAACTTGTTATCAAGGTCTTTGAGACCAATGCAGAGTCACATCAGGCTGATCCCACACCAAGAAAGATGACATCAGTCAAGGTTAAAGCCGTCGCTTCTCCCAGCACCTCCCCACCAGAGTCCTGGCTTCCCCCTGTTGATATCAGTCACCTCAACCCTGAACAACAACAGGCAGTAAGGGAAGTACTTTACGAGGAATGTGGGGCATTCGCCCGTGACAGCGACGACATAGGATGCATCCCCTCCCTACAGATGGAAATCAGGACTAAGGATGACATCCCAGTTCAGAGGGCCTACGCATCCATCCCGAAACCACTCTACAGGGAAGTTAAGGAGTACATCCAGGAACTGTTAGTTAAAGGGTGGATTGTGAAGTCCCAGTCACCCTATTCAGCCCCTGTTATCTGTGTAAGAAAGAAAGATGGGTCCTTGCGCCTGTGTGTCGATTACCGGCTCCTCAACAACAAAACCGTGCCGGACCACCATCCCCTCCCCAGAATTCAGGACCTCACTGACTCCCTGGGAGGATATGCCTGGTTTTCGATCCTCGATCAAGGGAAAGCCTACCATCAAGGTTTCATTGCTGAAGGATCAAGGTACCTTACCGCATTCATAACCCCATGGGGGCTCTACGAGTGGGTCAGGATACCATTTGGGCTATCTAACGCCCCAGCGGCCTTTCAAAGAAGCATGGAAAGTATGCTTGACACGCTGAGAGACGAATGCTGCATCCCTTACCTCATTGACGTGTTGTGCTTCTCCAAATCCTTTGATGAGCATGTGCAGGTGCTACGCAGAGTCCTCCAAGCTTTGAAACACCATGGGGTAAAGCTGAAGCCGGAGAAATGCGAGCTCTTCCGCAAGGAGGTCCGATATGTCGGCCGGTTGGTGTCAGCGGAAGGAGTAAAAATGGACCCCAAAGACCTTGAAGCAGTGCGGGCACTGAAAGACAAGACGCCACAGACAGTTGGGGATGTCAGGCAGTTGCTCGGGTTTCTGAGCTATTATCGAACATACGTGCAGGATTTCTCACGTATAGCCAAGCCCCTGTACGACCTGCTCCATTCGAAGCCCAGCACCTCTCCGGCCAAACCGCCACAAGGAAAAACAAAATGCAATCAGCAATCCTCCCGTACTCCGGTAGAATGGAACATACAACACCACCAGATCCTTGAACAGCTTGTGGACCGGCTGACCAAACCCCCAGTGCTGGCGTATACCGATTTCAACCGCCCCTTCACACTCCACACAGATGCCTCCCAAAGGTCTCGGTGCAGTTCTTTATCAGAAAGAGGATGGGAAGATGAGAGTGATTGGGTATGGGTCACGCACACTAACGCCAGCAGAACAAAATTATCACCTACACAGCGGAAAGCTGGAATTTCTCGCATTGAAGTGGGCGATATGTGAGAAGTTCCGTGACTACTTATTTTACGCCCCACATTTCACAGTCTTCATGGACAATAATCCCCTCACATATATTCTGAGTACTGCCAAACTCAATGCAGTGGGTCACCGGTGGGTGGGGCAACTGGACGATTTCAACTTTGACATCAAATACCGGCCAGGCAAAGCCAACATTGATGTCGACACCTTATCACGCTGCCCCCTGGACATTGACACCTTCATGGCTGGGTGTTCGGAAGAGATATCGGAGGAGGCAGTATGTGCCGTATGGGAAGGAAGCCGGAGAGCACAACAAGGAGATGCGGCCTGGGTGGCAGCCCTCAACTTAACATCACATTGCCAACCTCAAGTTGAGCCTCTGCCGAAAGTCAGTCATGATGAGCTTGTGAGGGAACAAAGAAAAGACCCCGCTATTGGGAAAGTGATGGCAGTGAAGGAAAGCGACACACCACTAACAGAGGATGATAAAGAGAGAATGGACACATGCGCAAGGAGGCTGTTAAGAGAGTGAAACAGATTACACATAGAGAATGACCTTCTCTACAGGAAGAGTGCAGGACGACAACAACTGGTCCTGCCCGTCACCTACAAACAAACAGTACTCACCCAGCTGCATAACAACATGTGCCATGTTGGCGTTGAAAAAGTTCTGAGCCTAGCAAGGGAGCGATTTTACTGGCCTTTCATGAAAAGAGAGAGTATGTGGCCAGAAAGTGCTCTTGGATTAAACAAAATAAGCCATCCACACATGAAAGAGCACCAATGGGAAGTATTACATCAAATTCGCCCCTTGAGTTGGTGTGCATCGATTTCCTTCACCTGGAAGTCTGCAGGGGTGGATACGAGTATATATTGGTAGTAGTTGATCACTTTACCAGATTCGTGCAAGCCTATCCCACCAGGAACAAGGCTGGTAAGATGGCTGCTGATAGGCTTTTCAATGATTTCATTCCCAGATTTGGATACCCGGCCAAACTACACCATGACCAGGGTCGAGAGTTTGAGAATGAACTCTTCAAAACTCTCAGGCAATTAGCTGGTGTTGCCCACTCGAGAACCTCCCCGTATCACCCTCAGGGCAATCCTGCGGAAATATTCAACCGCACGCTATTGCAAATGCTCCGCACCTTGGGAGAGAAAGAGAAGGAGAGTTGGAAAGACCACCTACACCATGTACTCCAGGCATATAATTGTACAAGACACGAGGCCACAGGTTTCTCACCATATTATTTGTTGTACAGCCATCATCCTCGCCTACCAGTTGACATCCTCTTCGGCCTTCTAACAAATGAGGGAGCTGAAACGAATGGGCAAAAAGGATATGCTGAGAAATGGGCAGGAAAAATGGTGGAGGCATACAGAATAGCAGGCGCAAACAGCCGACAGTCCAGTTCCAAAGGGAAGACATACTACGATAAACGAAGCAGAGGTGTGGTTCTTCAGCCTGGGGACAGAGTCCTTGTACGCAATCTCAGTGAACGAGGGGGCCCTGGAAAACTTAGACCGTACTGGGAGCAGCTTATTTACATTGTGAGAGAACAGATTGGGGATAATCCTGTCTATAAAGTAAGCCCAGAGGCGGGAGGCCGACCAGTTCGCACTTTACACAGGAACCTCCTGTTGCAAGTCAACGACCTACCTGTAGAGCCTCTTCAGAACCTGACTACCAACACAGCTGAGTCGCAAAAGAGAAAGAAGAGAGCTGCAGAGATTCCAAAACCCACGCACGAGACACAGGACCCAGATATAAGTGACTCTGAGGAAGAGGAAGGCGTGCCTCATTACTGGTTGCGAATACCGATGGAGAAACCAAGAGCTGGAAGTTACTCACCTGTGTCGCATGTTACTCCTCACTTCCAAAACAGATCTGAACAGAATGAGACCCACCTGAGTGAAACGATTCAGGCAGAACCTGAACAGGACAGGGAGAGCCGCATTTTTTTGGACCTTGCGCGTGTGCATGCGCCGAACGCGTCTTTCCGCACTCATGGGCAAGGGAGTATTTTTGAAAGGACCGCGTGCTCATGGTTAAATGAGTAGAAAGACTTGCGTGCTCAACTGTGCGCGAGATGGAGGGGAACGTGGGAAATGAACTATACCTGGGCCTTAACCGCTCCAAATTGCTTGCATTTGCTTGTTTAGAGAGTTACCGTCATAATGGTCTGGGGGAAGGACACAATACTGAACCAAAACTCGATTTAATTTCATTGTCATCACGTCATTTTCAAATTGTTTACAGGTGACTATGTTACCATAGAATAAATTGTTACTGTAGAATAAATAGGCTAACCGTAAAAATGAAACAAACCGGCACACATAGTCTATTATAAGCGCGACTCGTGGATGGTGACGCACGCTGCATAGAAACAGCTGCTGTCGCAACTCTATAAAAACATATTATGTATTTTTAATTATACATTTATCAAATTATATATAGGCATTCACAACAGAATGAGAAAAATCCACCCAGTGGTTTTTTTACAATCTCAATAATTCATAAGCACTGTCTCAGAACGCCCTGTTCTAAGATTGCTCTCACTGTGACGTAGAATTGCGCTAAGCCCCACCGACGTGGTTTGATTGACAATCTGGTTTTGGCATAGACCCCGCCGTCGGTGATCTGTCAACCATCCTCCATTGTTTCAACGACAGCCGGTAACGTCTCCTAAGAAACATAAGTGTACTGTTGTGGGATGTAATAAAGAACATAGTAGTTTTCACTTACTTCCGACATCATAGCCACTGAAAACGCAGTGGATGGATTTTATTTACGAAGGAAAGGCGCCACTCAAAATCCCAAAATACATTTATGTTTGCGCAAATCATTTTTTGACTGACTGTTTTGAGAACGAGGGTCAATTCAAAGTAGGTCTTGCTTCAAAGTTAATCCTCAAGTGTGGATCGTTGCCTACTGTTCGCGATCCAACGTCACTTCCAGAAGAAGTAAGTGTATTTAATTTTTTTTTAAACAAATAGTCATTTCAGTTGATGTCAGCCAATTCAATAACAAATGCGTCTAAAGTTGTTGTTGTCGTCGTAGAATGTCTGTGTGTATAATTTAAACCTTGTTTGTATAGTGTGTATCCACACGTATATATAATATATATATATATATATATATATATATATATATATATATATATATATATATATATATATATATATTTAAAGAAATTGTATTAAAAACTGTGTATGTTTTCTGTAAAGACATGACATCAAAATTGCTATGTTTATACAAAGGCCAGCACATTGATACAAAGCTGTAGAACGAGGGATATTGGCGTGCAGACAGAAACATCACAGCTATGCAGTGTTGGTACACAACTGTCAATGAGGACGCTTCAAACACACCACAGGAGTATCAGTATGTTTATGTTTTTAACTATATTTATATTATATAGTATACAATATAATATTATATAATTGTATTAACTAATTGTATTTTTATATGCACATTTCGAAATTCATTTTCTGTAAAGTTGCTTTAAAACAATGTATTGTGAAAAGTACTATACAAATAAATTTGAATTGAATTTAATAGCCAAGATAGAGAAAGTGAATCTTTGCTGAAACTTAGCTGAATTATATATTCCAGGTGTCCAGACAGAGACAACATTGTCAAGTTTTGATGTTAGCACAAAATTAGTTTCTCATACAGCTGTTGCGTCTTCCACCCCCCTCAAGACTTCATCAAAAAGAGACCTTGTCTGGACCTTGAGGAAGAGTTTAGCTCCAACCCTAATCAAACACACCTGAACCAGCTAATCGAGTTCTTTAGGATTAGTAGAAAGTTATAGGCAAGAGAGTTTTTATCAGGGATGGAGATAAACTCTGCAGGACACTGGCCCTCCAGGACCAGAGTTGTCCATCCCTGTCCTACAGGAATGCTCTTCAATACTAACAGCACAAGAGACTGATGTCACATTTAATCCTGCAGAGGCAGACACATCAATAACAAAGCCAAAAGACTTGTCGTAAGTTTATATTATATTTTAGAATAATGTTTGTTTTAATTATAGCATATGTAATTTTTATGTAGAGCTTATGTAAATTAATGTTTTTTTTTTTGTTTTTTTTTGTTTTTCAGAGCTCAAGAATCCAGCCCTATTGAAAAAAATGTGTAAATATATTGTCTATGAGACCTGCATCATGGAACTGTTTGAGGTGTGCCCGGTATGCCATAGAAGCTGTCATATAAGATCACAAAGGATTGGAACATTTCTAAGTGTTGAACAACTCTGCCACCATTGTCAGTTCTCACGGAAATGGAACAGTCAGCCTATTTTGGGCAGTACTCCTGCTGGAAACCTTCACCTTTCTGCTGCTGTGTATCTCAGTGGTGCTTCATTTTTCACAATTGAAAAGGTATTTGTAAATGAAATAATTAATAGCTTTGCAGTTACATGAGACTAAACATTTATAATGTAAAAAAATGTATGTTTATTCATTTATTAATTTACTGCTTACCAACTCTTCTCTATGTGTTGTCAGGTATTTGCAGCTATGAAGTTACATCTTTTCAAGTACGACACCTTTCGTCGTCATGCACGAATGTGCATTGAGCCTGCTATTGTTTAAAAATGGAGAAACTGGCAGGATGAGATGCTACAGCTGTTGGCTCAAAGGGAAAAGGTCATTATGAGGGCTGACTCACCAGGTACATTGTGGGACAAATTTACATTGTTTTTTTATAAAGAAAAAAATATATAGAATTTTATCTTATAGACAAGGCACATTGTGTAATAAGAGATTATGTATTTTTGTTTTTGAAGGGCACTCTGCCAAATATGGCAGTTACACAATGATGGACCTGGAGACAAACACCGTTGTTGATGTACAACTCGTCCAGGTAAATGAGCAGAAACCTTTGATGCAACGTCCTGGAAAACTTGAATATTTCATTTTAAACGCAAAAAAATAATTATATTTTAATCACTTGTCAGAGTAATGAAGTTGGAGGAAGTTACCATATGGAAAAGGAAGGTTTTAAGAGAGGTCTTGACTTTTTGGATGCTCGTGGAGTGACTCTGGACTGCATTGTGACTGACCGACATCCGCAAATACAAAAATTCCTCAGGGAACGCAATGTCAACCAATTCTATGATGTCTGGCACGTAGAGAAAGGTAAATAACCTTACTACCATCGTATCATTTTCTAGATTTTTACAGACTAATAATTGCGATGAAACTGTATTAGCGGATGATTATGTGTTAGCGGATCATTTATATATATATATATATATATATATATATATATATATATATATATATATATATATATATATATATATAAACATATATATATATAAACACCACCATTACATTATATGTAATGACACATTGCTCTACTTATTGTGTGTTGTCATGTTTGTATTTAATTGCAATCTCCAGGAATTTCAAAGCAGCTGGAAAAAGTGTGCAAGTTGAAGGGTTGTGAGAAAATACGTAAATGGTTGCGTAGTATAAAAAACCACATCTATTGGACTGCTGCATCATCAAGCAGTGGACCTGAAAGAGTGGCTAAATGGATGTCTATGATAAACCATATCCAAAATAAGCACACACATGAAGACAGCAATTTTCCAGCATGTCTACATGGAACAAGGAGAAGTCGAGACACAAAAAAGTGGCTATCTGCTGGTATGTAGGCTAAAGAAGCAATAGTTACTTTTAAAAAATGTATGCAGATCATATAGCTTACCTTTTTTTATTTAAAATTACATATCATACTATAGGAACACTTCCAATAATTTAGGAACACTGCCATATTTAAAGTTGGAGATAGTTCTCTCCAACAAGAGAATTGTGAAAGATGTTGCCAAGCTAAGTCTGCACTTCCAGACTTCTTCTATCAAGGTTTTCCACAGTGTAATACTACGGTTTACACCAAAAAATGTGGTTTTACCATTTCTGGGAATGTTGCGCAGGTAATGTTATTGTTGTAAAAAAAAAATTACGTTTACATACACTGTAGACATTGTATGTTGAAAATGTATTTATTGCTTACAGACTAGACCGGTGTTCAAAGTGACATTTCAAAAGGCCAAGAAGGGAGAATACCAGGTCAGAGAAGTTACAACATTCAGTATACAATGAGTTTACTTAACAAATTTACTACAAATGTACATATCTTTTTTGCATCGTTTCTTACAAGCTATTTGAAAACTCAATATTTTACTAATTTAAAATAAAATAAAATGTTATATTGCACAGGGTATGTGGATGACCTGCTGGACCTCATATTTGATAAAGTCTTTGTGGATCCTGCACTATATGTGGATGATGTTTTGAGGATACCAATACCACCAGCATTGTGTGCAGAGTATGACTGGCCAGAGAAGGAGGAGGCCATCTCTAGTAGGGTTTCTCGGTTTAATCAATAGGTGGTCGAAAACCTACATAATTCAATTCAATTCACATTTATTTGTATAGCGCTTTTCACGATACATATCATTTCAATGCAGCTTTACAGATGTCAACATTACAATTTAAAGAATGCAGTTAGCAAATAATGTAATATTTTAGGCAATTAATTTACAATCACTGTTAGCAGTTTAACTGAACGTAGAGGCAATGAGCTCCTGAAAAATGAATTACATTAACAATGATTAGGATATAGAAATTGTGCAATGTGCATGTTGATCCAGATGATTGCGTCTTCTGAAGTCCTCGCAGGAGTTGGCGCAGTCTCTTCACAGGTGTTGGTCATCTGAGGTCTTCTTAAGAGGCTGGATCCAAACTGAAGCTGAAGTCCTCTCGAAACAGAAAAGCAAATGGAGACTAATTAGCGTAGCTGCTGTTCATAACATTAAGCAAAGATAGTCACGTGCAATTGATCTGATATGAGATGCATTATGTGAATGCTTGGCTAAAGAGATGTGTCTTTAATCTAGATTTAAACTGGGTGAGCGAGTCTGAGCCCCGAACATTATCAGGAAGGCTATTCCAGAGTTTCGGAGCCAAATGTGGAAACGCTCTCCCTCCTTTATTGTACTTAGCTATCCTAGGTACAACCAGAAGTCCAGAGTTTTGTGATCTTAAAGAGTGTGATGGATTGTAGGGTGATAGAAGATCGGTTAAGTACACAGGAGCTAAACCATTGAGAGCCTTATAGGTCATTAGCAATAATTTATAATCGATACGGAACTTAATGGGTAACCAGTGTAGAGATGATAAGATTGGTGTTATATGGTCATATTTTCTTGACCTGGTAAGAACTCTAGCAGCTGCATTTTATACTAATTGTAGCTTATTTATTGAGGAAGCAGGACAACCAGCTAATAATGCATTACAGTAATCTAGTCGAGACATCATGAAAGCATGAACTAACTTTTCTGCGTCAGAAATAGATAACATATTCCGAATCTTAGCAATGTTTCTGAGGTGGAAGAAGGCTGTTTTTGTAACATATGAAATATGATTTTCAAAGGACAAGTTGCTGTCTAATATAACACCCAGGTCTTTAACTGTTGAGGATGGAGTAACAGTACATCCTTGTAAATGCAGATTGTAGTCTGAGAGATTCTGTGTACAGGTTTTTGGCCAAATAAGTATTACTTCAGTCTTATCTGAATTTAATATAAGAAAATAACTAGTCATCCAATGTTTTACTTCTTTAATACATTCTGTCAGATTGGATAATTTAGAGATTTCATCTGGTTGTGTTGAAATATATAACTGAGTATCATCGGCATAGCAGTGGAAACATAACTTCCCTGGGCATCAGGAAACTCTCTTCGAATCCTCAGGACCACACAGGCTGGAATCACAATTCGAACTTTTCTTCCAAGGAAACCCCAGCACCAGCTCACAAAACTGCAATAAGCTAAAAATCTGTAACGACTAACGCACACACACAGGCACGTTCTCAAAACAGGGTTCAAGGATTTTTCTGTGTTTTTTTCTTTCAAATATCTATCATTTGTTGTCTGGAGTTGAAATATTTGATATTTAATTGATCATGGTTCAATTTATTTTTGGAGGAATGTCCTTTTATTAAAATGATTTTATTTCTATACTTATTTGTACAGTTCAGTGTTTTTATACATAATGTAAATTAAAAAAAAAAAAAAAAAAAAAAGTATATGCAAGTTATTGTGAAATTATTTAAAGCTCTAATATGTTTTGTTTTCACTATTATTTCCTTTGAATATAACCCGGGAAATATTAGACTAAAAATTCAAACATTTGTAATATTTAGAAGAAATTGACATTTTTTCTAAAATGTGCTAATCATTTAAATAATCATTTATAGTCAGCCCTGTAAATGTTAAAAGCGTTTTGTAACGAAAACACATTTAAACAAACTGGATCCATTCCGGGATGGTCCACCATACATGATGGAGTGACTTTCATCCGTCTTGTAACCTTTGATACAACAAATAGCGTCAGACAGTTTTATGTCACGTATTATTTTTTTGCAACAATTACAAATGTAAATAAATTAATACCTGTTCTATCTCCCTGCAGCATATTTTCTGGTTCTGTAGCCATCTTCTCACATTTGCCACATAAGCACAAGAAATGTCAACATGACGCAACCGTTCCCTCGCATAAATATAATTTCGTTTTTTACTTTGCAAACGTTATCACAGTATTTGTGTTTGTAGTTTCAAAAAACTGCGCAAACGTTATCACATCTGAAAGTCTGAATAAAAAATATTAAGAATGACAAAAAAAAACTGCCTATGGGCACGCTTTCAAATTTAATAACGTGGTTGAATGTTTGTAAAAATAAATAAATAAGTTATAAAAGTTACACAATTATTAAGTTATAAAAGTCCCACAATTGTCCCACTATGCTGGGGTGGCATTTTGCTCCTATAGGGTCCTAAAACTACAAAATGAGTTTTAAATTAATGATTTAATATTAATGAGATTTTTTTATGTAATGTTTTAATTCTAGATGATTATTTATGTAAATGCTGCATGACTGTGACGTGTTTTAATGCGCGTGCGCGCCGAACCACTTTCAAACGCTGGAACAACAACTGACAAGCAGCAAAAACAGAAGCCTCTCGCTGTTGTTTTCACTTCTTCCAGGTGAGTTTAATCGCTAAAATCACACGAATAACACACACAACTGTTCTTGACACTTCTCTAACATGTAATTGACACACTTATGTTGAATATTTAGTGTCTTCGAAAAACTCCGTTATCATCTCCGTTAGCATCCCGTTTTCAGAAGAGGTAACGTTAGGCTAACTCTAACGATCGATTTGTTTATAATAGTTTAGGCTTTTAATCACATCTTTATGTGTAGATGATGTGTAGAGGTTTTGATAGTTTTGTAAAGGTTTTGTGTCAATGGGTGATTAGAAGCTGGCTAATTTATAAACGTAAATGTAGCCTACTGTTAATCGGTTCAAGTTTTCAAAAGCGTTTTGATCTCTCATGGTAAACAAATATTGATAAACATTGTTCTGTGATTTCAGCAGCGACAAAATAACCCCTCTACAACAGAGGGAAAGCTCCGTGAAGGAACCTGCTGACAGGAAGGAAACACATGTGAAACTCACCAATTAACTCCATATTCATTTTTCCACAATATTTTTTACCTATACCATGCATCTGTTATTTTCTTCTTTTATTTTCTCAAATTTACAGTTTTTATTTATTTAATTTGTTTTAAGAAGGCTTTGACATCCAAATGTAAGTGACACTGTATGAGCAATATTTAATGAATAAGTAAACAAAAAAACATAAATTCAGTTTTCTGTGTATTCTTCTTTTCCTGCTGTAGCTTCTTTTCTTTTAATGAACCTGGCATTGAATAATAATATTGTTGGCTCTGTGACAAATTTTTTATGTTCCTAGATCCTTCCCTGTTGATGCCCTGCACCATAGCAGAGTTGGAGCGGATAAAAAAGTTCCTGTCGGACCACATGACTAGTAAGTAAAGCCTCTTAAACATACACTAATGTTCAAAAGTGTGGGGTCGATAAGATGTTCAATGTTTTTAAAGTATCTTCTGTTCACAAAGGCTGCATTCATTGGATCAACATACAGTAAAAATAGTAACATTTTGAAATATTACAATTTAAAATACTTTTTATTATGTGAACAGGGGCGGTTTCTTCATTAGGGCAATAGGGCAACGCACCACCAAAGTGAGAAAAGGACGGATTTTTCAATCACATTCAACCACAGAGTTACGCTAGCGGTCACTGCTGGGCTGTTTGTTCTGCCTCTGGATGTAGTCCAATCAGCGTCGAGTCACGCTCTGTGGAGTACCGCCTCTTTTGGGGCATTTCAGTCTGGTGGAGATTTGCCCCGAGTGCTCCCATGGACTTCCATTCAAAGAACTTTTTTTTCGAACTGCAGGCACTGCAATGCATTCTCTATGGGTTCCGGGAGGGCTCGCACTAACGTGCTTTCGTCATCATACGTAACCTTAACTTGTGCAGCGATTGGTGGAAACAAACATACCTCTATTAATATATTTTTTTTAAGCTGAGGTGACGTTTAATAATTTCCTCAGTGCATAATTTACATTTCACAGACATTTTTCCATACATTTCCATCTGTAAAAGTCGAGGAAATATTTCCATTTTACAGTTAGGCGTGGACGAGAACTTCCGTCAACGAGCGCCGCCGCCGCTCACTTGTTAAATGGATATTTAACAATTAGCCTATTCATACCTGCATTTCTAAAAAAAAAATTTGCGCCCCCCAAAATATTTTTTGCACCAGCCGCCACTGTATGTGAATATATAGTAAAATGTAATTTATTCCTGTGATCAAAGCTGAATTTTCAGCATCATTACTCCAGTCTTCAGTGTCACATGATCCTTCAGAAATAATTCTATTATGCTGATTTGATGCTCAAGAAACATTTCTGATTATTATCAATATTGAAAACAGTTGTGCTGCTTCGTTTTTTTTTTTTTTTTTTTTTTTCAGGATTCTTTGTTTAATAGAAGTTAAAAAAGAACAACATTTTTTTGAAACAGAAATATTTCCTCTCACTTTTGGTCAATTTAATGCATCCTTGCTGAATAAAAATGTGAATTTATATATATATATATTGACCCCATTAGAGTACACTACAGTTTATAGGTTTGGGATCAACAAATAATAATAAAAAAAAATAATAATAAAAATAGGTTTAAACTGTTAAAACAATTTTCACAACAATATTAATCAGCACAACTGTTTTCAGCATTGATAATAATCCGAAATGTTTCTTGAGCAGCAAATCATCATATCAAAGTCCATTAAAAGAGGAAGTTCTAATCTTTCTCTTGTTGCTGTTGCTCTTTCTCTTTCTATCTCAGGATGCCCAGCAAGGTTACTAGAGGTTACAGCAGCTCCACTTTGGATCCAGCCTCACTTGTGAAGACTTCAGATGATGGAAACTATAGATGGACTTACAAAACTAACAGATATTATCCTTATATTGTAATCATTGGTCCCGTTTCACAGACAGGGCTTAGATTAAGTCAGGATTAGGTTTTAGTTAAATTAGGACATTTAAGTAGCTTTTTTAAACATGCTTTAGAAAAAAAATAACATTACTGTTGTGCGTCTTGACACTGACATATTTTAAGATATGCTTTCAGTTTAAGTGTTAGTTCACTCCAAAATTACATTTCTGTCATTAATTATTCACTCTCTTGTCGTTCCAAACCTGTAAGAACTTCACTAAGTTTTCAATTACCTTTCTGGATGTCAAAAGGTGCAATGACGTTGCTGTCTATGTGTGGATCAGATACCCTCGGATTTCATCAGAAATATCTTAATTTGTGTTCCGAAGATGAACAAAGGTCTTACAGGTGTGGAACGATAAGAGGGTGAGTAATTAATGACAGAAATTTTATTTTTGGGTGAACTAATCCTTTAAGCCTTTTCTGTGAAACTGGGAGAGTTCCTCAAAGGGATGGTTTGCATGACAGTTTTGCTGACAAATAGACATGGATATCTCTATGGAAGCTTGATGCCATCACTAAATTACAAAATGTAATTGTAGGGCTGCACGATTTATTGCACAATATGGAAAATATAATTGAACTTGATTGCAATTATCACTTAAACACGATTCTTAGTTCGATTATGAAATCGCAAAGGCTGCGATTCATTTTTTTTTTTTTTTTTATGCGCGGCTTGTCAATGAACTATGGCTCCAAATGCTAATCCATCTAAAAGCACTGCGAGTTTAAGTTGCTTATAATGTACTTTGAAAAAGCAACAAGCGTCAAACATCTTTCCATACATGAGAAGCATTTATTAACATCTTGTCCAACAAAAGACATTTAATAACATGTCTTACTCCAAACTCACTTCATAACGAGTTTAGCATCCTTTGTAGATGATGTGGCTTCTTACACAGAATAAGGCAGTCGTGTGTTTATCAGTCATGTTTAATCAATCGAAACGTTTCAGTCTTCTGTTTATTCAGCTACAGCGATATGATGAGTGTTATATTATACTCTTCTGCTGCAGGGCATATTTAGAGTCTCTCCATCTGAAAGCCACAGGGCGCTTTTATGCAGAGGCATTTACTACTGATCAGAACCGTACAGCTCTGACAAGCTGCGTATTAAATAAACGCAGCCTTTGCTGGATCGCGTGCGATTTAATCATGATAAATCGTGCAGCCCTAGGTAATTGCGACTTTCTATCACACAATTCTGACTTTATCTCGCAATCCTGACTTTATATCTCGCAATTCTGACTTTATATCTCGCAATTCTGACTATATATCTCACAATTCTGACTATAACTCGCAACTCAACAGACCAAAAAAAACATAAAATCCTTAAAAATTTGAGCACTTACAATGAATTGTTGAATTAATGTTTCATTGTAATTTGCTTGCTGAGCCAGATGACTGTTGTTTTTGTTAAAAAAATTATTATTGTGTTAATGTTTACTGAACGATATGTGACCCGATTTGGCGAAATGAGTCGGAAGTCGCAACGTTCTATTTTAAGATATGGGCCGATAATGTGGAAAAACAATGAAAAATTTGATTTTTTTTTTTTTAAGGTAATTTCAAAGAACAGACTTTCAAAAATAATCTCCCAAAGTTTCGTAGTCCAGATAATTGAGTAAAGGTATTTAAAATGGCTATTAAATTTGACATGGTTTTACTAAATTCGCTGGAAATGAACTTCTCAACTCCTCTCGTCACTTATGAGCATTTCCCTGTATCCCCTGAAACATCACTATCTCTGCTCTACAAATATGGTATTACACGTTGTATATAACCAATCAAAAAGCTTAGAAATGTAAACACACTGACCTAAACGCTGATTTTTAACAATGGGAAGCCCTCGACTGACTGACAGGCACGCGATCGGTCCAGCCATCCTCCTGTCAGACTAGCGCGCCTTATAAAATAAAACTCCCATTTGCGTGTCTCTCTTTAAAATTGAATCCATATAGGTAGCACAAAAATTCTTTTTGCATACAAAACCAGAGACTTTAAGCTTTCATATCAAGCCTCCAACATGCTTCTGTTGCGTTGTTTTCACCCTCTAATGAGTCTGAGTAATATGCGTTTACAACAAAAATAGCACAGCAGCTAACTGAATACAAGTATGTATATTTCACGTGCTCATAACATCATGAAAAATGCACAGATCATAACAATAGCACATCAATATTTAAAGCAGATTCTCAAGATTAAAATGAATCCAAAATCAATATAATATATTGCGATGATCACAAGATATTACTCACGAAATGATTTAACATACTTGGCTAAAAACATGTCTCTCATCTCTCCAGGATGCAGTGTGTATCCAATGTTCCCGGACCCATCCATGTTCGTTTTCCAACGTGGAATAACACATAATAGATATAATTTTAAAGCTTAGAATCTCATCTTTTTTATTCATCTAACCATTTTGAAAAACTCCTAACGAGTGCTGAGAAGTGCCTCTAAACAGGAGTTTACCGCCCGTTGGCGCCACCTGGCTGCGGAAAAAATGAACAACAATTTTTCAAACTATTCTTTATAATATCACCACGAAATTTGAACCAGATGCAGCTCACATACAGGAGAGCATCACCAAAAAATATTTTTTTTAGCGATCTTATTGTGTTCCTGAGTTATTCCATGCCAAATAAAAAAAGAAAAATAATTTTTAAAAAAATTATATATATTTTTTGTCTTTTATTAGCTGTTTCTCAGCAAGATAATGTCCAAATGTAATGTAATTTATATTTTCTTAATTTTTAAAATGTTTTCTATCAAATGATACCTACCTTTAGACTCTCCTTGCTAAAGTTTTGGAGTTATGAGTCTTTACTTTTGTGTGTGTCGCTCAGAAAAAGAAAAAAAAAAGAACTCTAAAAAAGCCTTCAGGTCTTAAAGGGTTTATTCATATAAATACTTTAAAATAATTTGAGCTTCAGCATGGTTTAATAGCATTTATATATATATATAAATGTCTTTGGTCAAATTAAGCTGTAAAATAAATAGTTTATCCCTTTAAATGCAATGGATTTTGAAAGATATCAACAAAAAAACGTGCAAAAAACTTTAAAAGCGATTTTCTCAGGTTTTCAATTGGAAAAAGAGGGCAGACGACCATAATTAAAATGGGTATATCTTTAAAACCATTCAAGGTATGACTTTGACTATGATATCATTTTAAAGCTTATTGTCTCATCTTTCCATTGATACCAAAATCTCAATTTTGAAATTTGGGTCACTGTGACTCATTTTGCTGGATCAGGTCACATATATTATTATTAAAGTAACTTATGTGTAGTTGTAAATAGAATAAAATAAAACTGTATAACAGCACCAGCATCCCATTCCAGCAAGACCAGCATATGTTGTGTTTTGGTGCTGGTATGCTGATGACCAGCATACCAGCACAAGCATCCCTTGCTGGTGGTCACCAGCAAACCAGCACCAGCATCCCATGCTAGTGGTGACCAGCATACCAGCACCAAAACACAACATATGCTGATCACCAGCAAACCAGCACCAGCATCCCATGCTGGTGGTCCCCAGCAAACCAGCACCAGCATCCCATGTAATACACATACCAGAAATAATACACATCTATTGGTGTGGCCAAGAACTGGCAGAGCATTGCGTGCATCTCAATCCGCTCCCTAGTTCAGTAATCAGGGCACTGATCAGAGTCGGCCACCTAGAAAGCTAGGGAGCTGTTTGAGACGCAGGGATAGTTTGTAGGGGACTTCCTCGTTTACTTACTTTCTCTTCATCGTCTTGGTATCAATATATGCTAGGCAAGACCGTTTTGTGCTTGAGCACCACCAAGTCGTGTTTGATAAACACACATGCTTTCACAACTGGTAGTTTAGTTCGAAACGGAGCACAGTTCGCATGAAAAATTGGTAATGTGAAAGCTGTCATGCGGACCTGGGAGCACACCGGTGATGAAAATAGTGACTTGTTAACCTGATAGCGTCCGAGACCCACCGGTACTGCCACACAAGATCTTGCTTTCCTGCCGCATATTGCCAAAATCACTGCAAAATGTCTATCTTATGTGTATGGTGATTTTGTGAGACAACGTCTCGATTATAAAACAGGATTTTAGTGCTGGTTTAACATGATCAGAGCTCGAATTTTACTTTCCCGACCAGACAAGGACCTGAACGTCAACAACAAAAAAAAAAAACACAGCAACTTGGGAATCGCCAAAATGCGAGTGACTGATTATATTACATTTAGTGTTAGTGGCTATCGATAGTCGATAATAATAGGCTGTATAATGTAGGCTACTGGCGATAACAAGGTTGAGCTGTTGAGGAGAAATGGAAATATGAGTGAAACACACACAAAAAGAAACTTGGTTAAACATACTGCGGTAAAAATTCAAAACGTGGAGTTTTTATAACTTGGTCGAGTAGATTTGCTTACCAGTATCAAGAATGCTGCTTTTCTTAAATTGGCTACCACACAATCCCATAACATTATTTAATGCAGTTATAATCAATCAAAAATATTCAGATTTACATAAGCTGCAATATTTTGAAAGGATATTGCTTCAGAACAAATTTATATTTCCACCGCAAAAAAAAAATAAAAATTTCCGGACAAGCAGATGTTTTACTTGTACAAGTGAATGACCGATTTACGCGTGTTCATATGAGAAGGCTTAATGTTGACCCCTGTATGTAATCTTAATAGGATGCATTTCGGTCATTTCATATTGTCTGACAACAAAAACAGAAATTTATAGATGAAACAATTTTACTGGGAATTTGGCTGTATTAAAATATATTATGTGAGCAAAAGGGTAGCAGCAGAGAAGCAAACAAATGTAAAGGGCTGACACTTGGCAGAATGCCAATAATGACAACATGACATGATGAATTTTCGAATTGCCTTATGCCGTATGTCGCAAAACCAGCAGCATAAGACTTTTTTTTTTTTTTTTTTTTCACAATTATACACATTTATGGATCGTGACAAAAACCTGCAGGATATTTTGTGGGGAACTTTTAACATAAAGTCCATAAGGGTGTTGTCTATGCAAAAATGCATTTAAAAAGTAGTGCCCAGTCGTGGGAATGAAAATCACTTCCACTTTTTCCTAGTTCCCCTTATGGCCTATTCTACCTTTGCCCTTTCAGTTTTTCATGATTCTAAGTCCAACTGCATTGTGCAAGTTCGCCAGCAGTCACAATTTTGTTCTCTGAATACCTCCGGGTTTGTCATTTAATTTAAAATCTTATCTGCAGTTATCCTGTTTGGTTGGTCAAGTCAAAGTATGGAACAAAACAGGAAAGTTGAAGTTGACTGAAAGATTTTTGAGAGCCTGAAAATACAAATATCATTTGATATTCTTCTTATTGTACTAATTAGATTTTCCTGAAGTGAACAGCCTACCGGTTTTGCAAGGAAAACCAATTGTGTTGAAATGTTTGAATCCAGGAATGGGGGAAAAAAAAAGTCAGAAAGTAGAAATTTAATCTGATATTCTTTATTGTGGGATTTCAATAAAATTCTGCATTGCCACTGTAATAAATATTCATGAATTACTTCAAGATTGAGTAAGAGAAAAACTCAGTATTTTGGACACTGGCTGCTATAGATGAAAGAATTACATTTTGCTGGTGAACGATCAATTTATCCGCTGTCATCCAAAATCCACTGACTATTTGAATGTGGATTTTATTCCTACAATTTTGGCATTTTAAATACCAATCTTATTATTATTATTATTATTATTATTATTTACATTCTCACTTGCGTAGATTTATGAAAACATTATACAACATCACTTTTAAGTTCCAGCAGGTGTTCCATTCCAACAAGCATCACAGAAAGTTTTGGGTGTTCACCTGTACATGCACCACACCCAAGGATTCATGTGTTAGGCTTGACTGTAATGAGAAGAATGACAACTACTTCTCTTGACTTGATAAGAAAAGGTGGCACTTAAAATAAAATTACTGTACTTATTATCAGGGGTGCGGAAAGATGAATAAGAAACAGTATCTAGTCACGTCAACTCCGCAAAGCACAACAAGCCTGAGAACACTCATTTAAACAGCATAAACAGACTTTAAATAAAAGGGTTACTGAGCTGTTTACACTGGCATATACAATAAAAATGAACACAAAAAAAACTTTATTTTTTTTTACAAATAAAAGAGCAATTTAGATTTTTTTTTTTTTTCCTCCAGGGCATTTAGAATGTCTGCTTTCCCCCCTGAAATATTCAGAGTATATTTATAGGCCTATAGACTATGTAAATTTACTATAAATCATTCTTGATATATTTACGATTCAACAGGCCGGCCCACATTGTCCAGCGGCTCACCGGAAAAACTCCTGGAACTCCCAATGGCCAGTCTGCCCCTATTGGTAAACACCAACTTGTGTTCTGCAGAGATACAGACCTGCAGAATCTTGTGGTCATTAACTACAAATCACTGTTAGTTGTGCTGTCGGCTTTCATTAAAATTTCAATGTTGATCCAACATACATTAAGCACTGAAATGTCAATCTCAACCAAAATGATGGTTTGGATCAAAACTCAACAGTGTATCAATGTCACCATGCTATCTGGGCACTGCAGAAAGGTTTGTTCACTTCAAGTTCAAGCATGGATACACTGTTGTCAAAGGACATCGGGAGTGGCCGGGCTATTGTCAGACTGCCTGCTCCTGTCCAAAGTAGACCAGGGTTACTGACCGCACCGTCTTTAACTTTATATTTAATCCCGCGCTGCAAGAAATCTGATCAGGTCCCACAGTTCCCATAGGAGAGCCGCGGGAATGCAGGCCTCTACAGTGGAGTGTTAAGTAGGTCTGATCAGCCCTAGTCTCGTGTAGCCAGACCTTCAGACTGACTGCAGAAGGTCTGGACCTCATTGTAGCTTTCATTGGCCAAGGACTGCCCAAGAGGACGTCTGACTGACATGTAAAGCAACCAATCACAGTTTGTTTAATTCTGCATCATGTTTAGGGGCTTGAAAATGTGATGTCGATGTCCCCTACAATAACAGACCAGTGTGTAAAACTCTTGGATGTACACTATATTGCACTATATTATGTACACAATAGTGTTAGGACATCCCTCCAAATCATTGAATTCAGGCGTTCCAATCACTTCTATGGTCAAATGTGTATAAAATTAAGCACCTAGGCATGCAGACTGCTTCTACAAACATTTGTGAAATAATGGGTCTCTCTCAGGAGCTCAGTGAATTCAAGCGTGGTACCGTGATAGGTTGCCACCTGTGCAATAAGTCCATTCGTGAAATTTCCTCACTAAATATTCCACAGTCAACTGTTAGTGGTATTATAACAAAGTGGAAGCAATTGGGAACAACAGCAACTCAGCCACGAAGTGATAGTCCACGTAAAATCGCAAAGCGGGGTCAGTGCATCCTGAGGCACACAGTGCGCAGAAGTCGAAGAACTTTCTGCAAAGTCAATAGCTACAGACTTTATGTGGCCTTCATATTAGCTCAAGAACAGTGTGTCGAGAGCTTCATGGAATGGGTTTCCATGGCCGAGCAGCTGCATCCAAGACTTACATCACCAAGTGCAATGCAAAGCGTCAGATGCAGTCGTGTAAAGCACACCGCCACTGGACTCTAGAGCAGTGAAGACATGTTCTCTGGATTGACGAATGACGCTTCTCTATTTGGCAATCCGATGGACGAGTCTGGGTTTGGTGGTTGCCAGGAGAACGGTACTTGCCTGACTGCGTTGTGCCAAGTGTAAAGTTTGGTGGAGGGGGGATTATGGTGTGGGGTTGTTTTTCAAGGTTTGGGCTTGACCCTTAGTTTCAGTGAAAGGAACTCTAAAGGGGGTCGCACACTGGACGCAAAGCTCAGCACCACGCCACATCTTCGAATTCATTATTTTCTATGAGTGTACACCTTTGAAGAAGACTGTTGATTTTATACTCAAAAAATGTAAGTAAAATCTACTTGAAATTAAGATTACCTCAGAATGAATTGCTTTGCTAACACACCCCAACATTAACCATAAACCAAAACTTAATTATATTAGTTTCCATATTACTTCTATAGTAAAACAAGCAAAATGAAATGTTTTGTTTTATGACAGCTGTGCACACTAGACAAATACAGCTGACGTGAATACATCTCCATTTACAGTCAATGTAAGCTTGAAGTAATAAAATATATACATTTACTGATAATAGCATAATTAAAGTAAGTAAAGAATTAATAAAAGTAATAATGACAATAATTAAATAAATGCATGTACAAGTCAACAACACACGAAACAAAGCTTTATTCAAATGTATTGATCTAACAATCAGGTATTTACAGTCCTGCTGCCATCTCACACAGCTGTGCCGATTCTGCAGCTTTATTCTGATGAAGCAGCTGATGAACACTTTTATCATCATGTCCCTCACCGTTGCTCTTCTCAATGGGGACATCGTTGATCTAGAGGATGAGGAAGACCATGATGATGGACCCCTGAACACCACAACCTTGAAGCAAGAGTGGGAGAAGATGTGCGGGACAATCTGGCTGCTGCAAACATTCATGTGCTCTCCATCAGCATGACTCAATAAACAGATTAAAACTTTTTACACTTCATTCATGTCAGCATTCAGTTTCTTGCCATACTTCATTTCATAATTTTACAATTACATGATTTCTTTTGTAGCTTCATTACTTTTGTGGTGTAGTGGTCTAAACCGCTGAGCTGGTCAGCAGAAGGTTGCTGGTTCGATCTCTGCAGCGTCTCCACCAGTGTGTCCTTGATCCAGACACTTTACTCCAGGTTGCTCCAACGGGATCACCCCTGTAATAAGAGCACTGTATGTCACTTTAGATAACAGCATCTGCCAAATGTAAATTCAATTTTTTTTAAATCCTTTTTTGTTAGTGTTTCGAGCACAAACGCTAATTCAAGCTGTTTATTTCTTAAAGTTTACTTTTTCAAGGTCCTACTATAATATAAATACATACATTTCATACATATTCCTATTTGGGGGCTTAAAGGGTTAATTCACCCAAACATAAATTCAGACATTATTCACTCACCTTCACGCTGTTCAATCCCTGTGTTCATTTTTTCTTTCTGAACACAAAAGGTGATTTTGAACAAGTTTGTCCAGCTAGTTTCTACAATATCAGTCAATGGAGCCTGACTTCCAGAAGCTTCATGACATTATTTGATGATGTTTTTGAAGCTCATTGTATGAACAGAAACCAGCAGAACAAACTGGACCAAAATCACATCCTCACTGTTTGGTCTTTGTCTAGATGCTCTTGCTGGCTCTGGACTCACTGAGGATGAAGAAATCACATCAACATCAGGTCAGATGAGGCAGAAAGGGCAGGAGGAGTGATGGAGAGTCTCATCCATGACACTGAACCATTCCCAGGATCTGCTGTGGCTCTCCATCCTCAGTGCTCACACCTGTCTGAGGACATTCACATCCTACAAAAATACACAATCATCATACAAAAGCAGTCATTTTAACAGCACAATGTCATCTGATTTCTGCTTTAGAAGTAACAAAATTATCTTACTTTAAATTTTTGTTTCAGGTTTTCCTTTTTTTTTTTCTTTTTTTTTCTCACAAATGCCGCCGTCAGCTTGTCTTGCAGGTCCTGCTCCACCACAAAGCTCCTCAACAAATGAACTGACATCAAGAATCAGAAAAGTGCTGTAATAACTCTGTTTGAAATTACAATAATTAAAATAAACTACAACTTAAGATTTAAAGAGACTCTGTATTAATTTTTGTCCCTGTAACATCAGACAAGACTCAAGTTTCCTCTGAGATTTATGTGCTCAAATCTACAAATCTAGGTAGTTGAAGATTTGTTTTAACTCACTTTTTATCCAACACAAATGTTCCTTGTTTTATTAAAAGTACTAACGGACAAATAAAATAAATGTACACTTAACTAGACAGACATAAGTTATCTGTTTATTTACATTATTTGCATTCATGTAATGTAAACAGTGTAGACAACAGTGAATTCTACATGATAGCACATACACACATCACTCATGGAACATAATCCATCATGCATAAGTCATAATACTTTATATATTCTTAATATTTTCCTGTCAGATGTTAAATAAACATTTAGTAAGCATCTTTAAGATGTATCATCTTTGGATAATTAAGTTATGTGTGTTTAGAGCTCCCTGTTATCTATACAAAATAAATCACGTTTTTACACTAAAATCACAACTATACTGTCTAGCATCTTTACACATTCAGCAGTTTACTCTACAGTAGTTCAACAAATGTGACTTCAACATTAGAACCGTGTTTTTGGTTTTCAATACTCACATTTGACAGCATCCGCGTCGCTTTTCTCCTCCGTGTTTGATATGACGTATCCTCTCCCGTGGCCTCCTGGGATAGAAAAGTATCCATCGAGGAACACTTCAGAATCTGGGCGGAAGCAGTAGACCATCCGGGAACTCTCGACTACTTATTTAGGGCCAAAGCCCTGTAAGGGGCTGAAGGCCCTTTTGTTTTCTTTAGGATTATTATTATTATTATTATTATTATTATTTTTATTTTTTATTTTTTCCGACTATTCGGGCATTTTTGGGGCCCTTACCATGCTCAAAAACTCTTGAAATTTTGCACACGGGTCAGAACCCGCGGCCATGACAGCCGGACAGAGGCTGGTACCCGGGCTTGGCAGGAGGGCTCGACAGCGCCCCCTTGAATTGCACCCGAAAACTTGGTCCATATATGAAACACGCTTGCACATATAAGTCTAAAACTCGGTACACATATAGACCTCATCGGGCCGAACAACTTTCGTGCTCTAAGTTATACGTCACCTCAACAGGAAGTCAGCTATTAAGGGTTGTTTGAAAAACGCGTGCTCTGGAATTTGATATACTCCTCCTAGGAGATTATTCCGATCACCACCAAACTCGGTCACCATGAAGTCAAGACATCGATGAAAAATTGCCAGCGGATTTTGATATCTCGAACGGCTTGGCCGTGGCGAGGCAACAAATTTATGGCGAGAAAAGGGAAACAGGAAGTGTGTTATAACTTCTGCATACATTGATTGATCTTTATGAAACGTCACGAGTGTGTTGGTTGTAGTAGTCCGATCACATAGATGTGACTATTGTGAGTCAAAGTTATAGCGCCACCAACTGGTAGCAAGAAGTGTGTCACTTTCAAAATGCTTTGAGATCACCATCTTATTTTTATCCGATTTGCTTCAAACTTCACCAGAATAATGTCAAGACATGGTGAATGTAAACCTTTGAAAAGAATAGTGATATCACAAACACTGTTGCCATGGCAACGCATCAAACTTTAATATTAGTTTTGGAAGCTTTTGAGACTCTTAACATGCTTCAAATTGCATGAAACTCAATGCACACATCAGAGATATCAACCAGCAGACATGGGCAAAACTGTAGAAACGGGCGGGGAGCAGGGCCTCTATAGCACCACCTTTTGACAAAAGTGGGGGGGTTAGTTTAACTTACAGTCACCAAACTCGGTACACTTATTGTTCTCATTAAGCCGGATAATTTTCTAATTTACAGTCATTAGCTCCGACCAACAGGAAGTCTGCTATTTTGGTTTGAATGTGGATTTTTTGACTAAACAGGCTCTGAATTTTAAACTACTACTTCTAGGGAGTTTATTCCATTCAGACCAAACATTTTTTACATGTTGCTAAGACATTGAAGATGTTAAATTGAAAACGGATAATGGATATCTCGAACCGTCTTGCCATGGTAATAGATTGAAGTAATGTAAAAAAGGTAAACGGAATGACTCATATTCTCTATTAAGAAAAACACTATACACAATTAATTTATATATAGAATAATATAGATGTTTGAAATAAACACATTTTATTCATTTTCTTCCAATTCAAAAAGCATGTGTAATTAAAAATAGACAGATTAATCAATTTTTCAATCAAATATAATTATTGCCATACATAGAGTAACAACTAGAGGGCAGCATATACCTATTTTTAAAACAGGGTTGGATAAGTCAAACATATATAATCATTTTGATATATATAGAACAAATAATTTGTTTTAATTATACTGTCTGTGCAGGTATATTTAAAAAAAATATCAAAGACTACTTTGTCATAATTAAGATTTTTTTTGTTTTGTTTGTTTGTTTAAAATGATCTTCTCAGTCTGTCTCAGTCTCTCTCCCTCTCTGTCCTCCCCCATATTACCTCAGGCTCATTCGGGTGTGTTGTGTGTGTGTGTGTGTGTGTGTGTGTGTGTGTGGGTCGGTGGGTGGTTGGGGTTTGGTGTCACACTGTCTATATATATCTTTTTCTCTCTCTGTGTATGCATATGTGTGCTTTACATTCTTATTTTTTTCTAAATATTGAGTTATTTATTTTTAACAATTACAATGAGAATTTTTTAATTATTTATTTACTGATATAATTCAAATTGATTAAAAAACCCTGTTTCAGTAAAATTTCACATGATTATGAAAGTGGCTGTTTAAAATAAACATGCATAAGTGAGCAGAAAATTCAAGACATGAACCTTAATACCTGAAATTGACATTAAAATTGTCTTTGCAGGTTCTGTGATTTGGCTCTATTTATTATTTTTCCATTTTATTTTTTATCTTATACCACACATATTAAATTAAATGAATGCATGCTTTTGGTGCATAAGATTGGTGCACAAACAACAGCTCATGGAGGTCAAAAAACAAAGGAAGAGAAGTGTGAGGATTATACAACATCAGCAATCACAGACATTCACATTATGGCTGGATTAGTTATTTCAGAGCATTGTGGAGTTTGCACAAATAAAAGTATATAATTTGGTCTAGAAGTTTTATAGGGGTTGTCTGAAGCCGACTTCAGACTGCATGATTTTCAAACTAGTCTGGTCACTGTCCTTTTCACAATGCATTACTTTCGCTTTCGATTCAGTTGCTGTTGTGTTCAAAATGCATGATGGATCGGCGACAGAAGGTTTTACACTGCATGAATTTAGAATAGGAAGAATCGCCGACACATCTGTCTGGCACTCAAACACACGGGAGATGTGACAAGTAAACAACACAATATCACGTATGCAAGACCGGAGTTCTCAAGTGAGACTGGGTTTATTATTAAAAACGGTAACCCGCAAGAAGCTTGCAATACGAATGGCCTGTGTTCTGATTTGCAGCGAAAACAAGAAAAATAAAAGAAGAATATGGAGGAGGAAATGGTTG
Source organism: Chanodichthys erythropterus (assembly GCF_024489055.1). NCBI lineage: Eukaryota > Metazoa > Chordata > Actinopteri > Cypriniformes > Xenocyprididae > Chanodichthys > Chanodichthys erythropterus. The sequence continues at coordinate 42,716,459 of NC_090232.1, forward strand.
GAGAGACTGTGACAGAGCACTCGCATGACAGAGCACTGATTTGCCTGTGATTTCGGGCATTTGTCTGCGATTTCACAAAACCTGTCTGCAAGCTAAAATCGGGGCTAAAATCATGCAGCCTGAACTCGCAATGAGAAAAAACCCAGACATTTCAGATTATGATGATATTCTGCACTCATTTGAAATAGACTTATAACATTCTGTGACATGAAAGTCATCTCAATTTAAACGATCTCATGCATGTGGCTTTTGTGGTTTGTCATCATAGGAGCATCAGCCGCTGCAGTAAATGTGGTTTGAAATTGACATAGTCCTTTTATGTTTAATCGTTTTAAATGCACATTGCCCGCCGTGCACAGCTGACCTGAAGCAACCGGGATGGCGGTGCCACCGGGCTTTGGCCCGTCATCGCTGCTCGCAGCTATATTTATGATTACTTTGGTTTCTGGCATAGGCCTACTTATTTGCTCGCCTACTGCTTTTCCCCTATTATATAGTACGTAAGTAGGCGGTTTCGGACGCACTTTAAGTAGGCGTACGACCGAATCTCGCGAGAATTATTACGTCACCCAGGTAATTTTCGCCTACTCTTTTTGCTTCTGACATACTTATTCGCTCGCCTACTGCTTTTCGCCTACTAGAGAAGTAGGCGGTTTCGGACGCAGCCACTGACTTCTTCTCTCCGCGACACGGCACTGAGATTCTGGTCCGGTGTGTGACTTCCTTTAATGCTTCAGCATACCAAGATATTTTGGACAATTTCACGCTCCCAACTTTGCGGGAACAGTTTGGGGATGGCCCCTTCCTGTTCCAACATGTCATTAAAGTTCATGTGCACGTCCCAAAACTTTTAAATATAGTGTATTTTAAAGAGTCTATGCTGTGAACGTTATATACTTCACATACTTTTGAAAATCCAGCGATAGTTGACTGATAAGCGCTCATTGTCACAGTTGTCAACTGCTTGCATCTTCCATGACGGCTTTAGCGTCACGGCATCTTTGTTTCTATGCGGACTGTTTCAGAACACAACACACACATCTCCTGGACATCTTGTAGAATTAAACCAATCAGATGACGACTTCGAAAATCCTGAAGTGTTTCCAGTTAAGTGTGCCATATGCATCAGACGTTCAGCTAATGGTCATCTCAGTGGCATCTGAGGCTGAGACTAGATCAGCCCCACCTGTAGGAGGGTGATGTATGTGTACAACTGTTTCCATCTGTTTTCTCCAGAGATGATTTATAGCTGACTTTAACATAATTGATTAATTTTACACAGTTATTAAATTGAACTGAATTAACACAGAGCTGTATTGTGACTTGACTTCCATCTGCATCATATGCTATAGTCTAATTATCAACAGGAAGACAAATATGCCTAATATTTAGAAAGTTTATACTACACTAAACATGTGTCTGCAACACTGCGAATGTAACAGTTGAGCATTGAGAAACTGATGCTCAATACATTAATCAGCTGTAGTTACAGAAGGGAAACATTTTTAAAAGCAGAGAAAGACATTCAAGGAAGCCAGTGAGACAGGTGTCAGAATGTGAGGTATGTCCTTATACCTTTATTTTGGCCTCTTTGACGTGTGTTGGCATGTGTAGATATGATCAGTTGATCATAATTACAGTGTAAGTGCACACCAGCTATGAATCCAAATGTTTCTGTCTTCTAGTCTGGTCTCAAGTTGCAAATTAACTAATATTTTAAGTATATATATATATATATATTATATATATATATATATATATATTTAACAGTATGTATGTAATTTCAATGTTTTTAAATAAAATTTTAAATTAAAATTTTGACAAATTCAGAGATTCATATACCAAACTTATTTTGCAAGTATTGTATGAAATTGCAGTCCCTCAAAATTTTGCCAGATTTTAAATAATGTTAATAACATTTGATTGAAATGATTAAAATGAATGAAAACCATGAGATAACCATATTTCAGACAGGACCACTTTGGCAAGTTACTTGAGTTTATTGAACACAATTTATCTTTGGAAGTATGGTTCCTTATGGGGGTTCTTGCTCCAAAATTAATTGAACATACAAGAGCTTTAACATTAACCCCCCAGAACCATCAGCTTGGGAATACATAGACAATTAAGACACTTAGTAATGTCTTTAAAGGATTAGTTCACTTTCAAATGAAAATTTCCTGATAATTTACTCACCCCCATGTCATCCAAGATGTTCATGTCTTTCCTTCTTCAGTCGAAAAGAAATTAAGGTTTTTGATGAAAACATTCCAGGATTTTTATCCATATAGTGAACTTGGAGCCCAAACGGTTGAAGGTCAAAATTACAGTTTACTGCGATCCCAGATGAAGATAAGGGTCTTTATCTAGAGAAACCATTGCTCATTTTCAAATTTTTTGTTTTAAATTTTATACATTTTAACCATAAATTCTCATCTTGAACTAGCTCTCTTCTTCTTCTTCTCTATTAGAATTCCTGCAGTGTAGACACTGCTAAGTGTATTACTGCCCTCCACAGGTCAAAGTTTGAACTAAATTGTCATATACAATATGCTAGTGCAAGTATATAACAATTAGTTCAAACTTTAACCTGTGGAAGGCAGTAATACAGAATTCTAATAAAGAAGAAGAGAGCTAGTTCAAGATGAGCATTTATTGTTAGTTTTGTTTTGTTTTTGTTTTTTTGTGTAGAAAATGACCGATCGCTTCGCTAGATAAGAAACGTATTCCTCGTCTGGGATCGTGTAGAACGCTTTGAAGCTGTACTGAAACTGTAATTTTGACCTTCAACCGTTTGGACTCCATTGAAGTCCACTATAAGGAGAAAAATCCTGGAATGTTTTCATCAAAAAACGTAATTTCTTTTCGACTGAAGAAAGAAAGACATGAACATTTGAGATGACATGGGGGTGAGTAAATTATAAGGACATTTTAATTTGAAAGTGAACTAATCCTTTAAAAGCGAACATGGCAATTGTGTAGATATGGCAGTGGGACGTCTATACTGTAGCTTGGTTATGAGGATGAATGTCTCTCAGCAGTGAGGTCCATGCCAGCCGGGACTTGAAGCCTTAGTGAACTTGAAACAAAAGAAGACGACAACCAGAAGGTGAACAGTGACATGCTCATGCTTATAATGGGGAGGGAGGGAGGGTTGCGAGCAGTTTGAGCATACTTACCGAGCAGTAATGCCACGTATTTATGTCCCGTGTCTAATTTAAAGGTGCCCTCGAATGAAAAATTGAATTTATCTTGCCATAGTTAAATAACAAGAATTCAGTACATGGAAAAGACATACAGTGAGTCTCAAACTCCATTGTTTCCACCTTCTTGTATAAATCTCATTTGTTTAAAAGACCTCCGAAGAACAGGCGAATCTCAACATAACACAGACTGTTACGTAACAGTTGGGGTGTACGCCCCCAATATTTGCATATGCCAGCCCATGTTCCCAACATTATCATTATGAAAGGCATTAAACAAGGGCAAAACGTCTGGATGTGCATAGCTGAATCAACCGACTAGATAACCAAGCAAGAACAACAGTAAAAAATGGCAGATGGAGCGATAATAACTGACATGATCCATGATAACGTGATATTTTTAGTGATATTTGTAAATTGTCTTTCTAAATGTTTCGTTAGCATGTTACTAATGTACTGTTAAATGTGGTTAAAGTTACCATCGTTTATTACTGTATTCACGGAGACAAGAGCCGTCGCTATTTTCATTTTTAAACACTTGCAGTCTGTATAATTCATAAACACAACTTCATTCTTTATAAATCTCTCCAGCAGTGTGTAATGTTAGCTTTAGCCACGCAGCATAGCCTCAAACTCATTCAGAATCAGTGTAAACAATATAACAGTATACAATACTCACATAATCCGACACATGCATGCCGCATGCATGACGAACACTTTGTAAAGATCCATTTTGAGGGTTATATTAGCTGTGTAAACTTTGTTAAGGCACTGTTTAAGGCAAGCGCGATCTCTGTGGGCGTGGACCACGGGATTTAAAGGGGCCACAGCATAAATTGGCGCGTTTATAATGATGCCCCAAAATAGGCACAAGCACTATGTTATCGTGTGTCTAATTTGGTGTTGTTTGTCTTATTTCATATAAACAAGTCACGATATCTTTGTCTGAGGACAAGAGTATCTCACACCAATCCATATATATATATATATATATATATATATATATATATATATATATATATATATATATATATATATATAAAGACACGTATTATGGTGAGAAACAGCAGGGTCATTCTACAGAAACGTCCACTTTTGGTATGACAAAATGTCTTAAAATGTATTTCTTTTTCTAACATTTAAACTTAGACCACATTATTATATTAGACTTTGACTTAATGAATACACATAAATGACAGCTTAATGATTTTTTAATTTTTTTGTACATTTATTTAAAGACTGCATGTCCCCTTTTTTGTCACTGGTGTTACCTTACTTCTCTGGCATTTTTAAACAATTTTATGAAATATTATTTCTCATTTTTTTTCAGCACATGCAGTCAGAGTTACAGAATAATAATGATAATGCAAAAAATAAGGAGATTATGTGTTTTTTATTTTAATCAGGTTAGTTAAAAGTGTGATTGAATGATAATAATTCAATTTCGCAACCATGTATTTGCTATAACAATGAAAATTTTGGAAAAACAGTTATGAAAAGTAATGATGCAATCCTTTAAATCTTAATTCTTGAGTGTAGCAGAATTAAATGGATGTAAAATTATAATCATGTCACATATGACACATTTTATTTAATGTGACAGACAAAAAACAGTAACACCAGTGACAAAATGAATCTCCAGTGACGTATACATAAGACCAAAGATCCTTATTCTTCAACTAGAATTAAGTAGATTGGACTAAATTTTTACATTTGGTGTACAATAAAAGACTTATCTTTGACACTTAGTGAAAGCAGTCAGTAAAAGATCATAAACAACATTTTAAAACTGTCTGTAAAATACGCTGTCTGTAAAGTCGCTGCACTGAATTTAGCCAAATACCCTTAATTTAGCCATATCTGACCAGAGGAGGATTAACAATGAGAAAGAAAAGTTATAATCATGTAATCTTAGTGCTATTTTATGCAAAAGAACTAAATGAATAGCTTTAAATAAAGTTTATTTATAAATGGGTAACACCAGTGACGGTAACACCAGTGACAATTTCATAAAAAGGTAACACCAGTGACAGTAACACCAGTGACAATTTTTATGAAAAATGCATTTTACAAAATGGCTGCTGCAAGATGTCAACCCACATGTTGTCAATCATGATATATTTACTAAATCAAGTAGTTTAATCCATTTGTATTCTAGTTTTTTATAATTCCCTAGCAATAAAGTAGGTCACACCAGTGACTTCAACTAAAAGCTACGTATGAAATTATGATTTTCTAATTAAAATTTCTGATAATTGAAAAGAGATAGAGGACTTTCCATTTGCCTTTCTTCATTGATCTTCAGGAAACAGGAAGAAGGAAGTCAAGTGATGTCATCAGTGTGATTATTTATTTCAAAATAAGAGATTTTTGTTAAAGGTAACACCAGTGACACAACACCAGGGGACCACTACATTCATGATATATTTTATAATATTTATTTGGCATTTGGTTTTTTTATGTTATTTACATTATATATTTGATAGTTATGCATACATTATTGAAATTAAAATGGTAGAAAAACCTGTTTCTGAGCTCAAAATAAAGTACTTTCCCTCTGTACATGACTGTGGGGACAAGCACTTCTGTGGTGCTTGGAATTTTTAGAATTAATTAAAAAACAAATATTGGCACATTGATGGCTCAAGAAGGTTTAATTGTTCAAATAACGTATTGTTTCATATTAAAATATAAAAAAATTGTAATCCTAAAGTGTTTTTCAAGTGTAATATTTCTGTAAAGTCTAGGGACAGAAAAGTGGACGTTTCTGTAGAATGACCCAGCAGTTGAATGGGAGTTGAGTAAGCCCAGGCAGCTCTCGAAGGAGCCGTCTGTGTGCACTATAAAAAAAGAAAAAGAAACTCGCTCTCAGAATACTGTGTTCCAGTATTCCCCACGGATCGCGAAAAAGAAGCCATTTGTGGAGTTCACAAATGGATCTGACAGAGGGGTTAGAGACGGGCGCTGACCTTTCTCTGCCGTCTCTCAGGTGGAAGCTCGCTCTGTGGTTTCTTTCCCCGGGTTGAGGCACGGTATTTCAAATGCCCAGCTCTGAGGAGGTGGATATTGTGATATCGATCTGAGGACTCGCCACCTCACACACATCGTGTTAGGGAGTGGAGCGTGCACGTCAGTTCAAAAACAAAGCAGCTGACGGTTCATTCATAAAAATGTCCCGGAGTGTTAAGAAAGAAATGCACTAGCGGGAGTTTTTATCTCCACTCCTGTTGGCTTTATTCTCGAGGGAATAAAAGTCTAACACGAGGCTTAGATCTCGCGTTTGCCGAGGCAGCGCGTAGATTAAGTGTGCAAACAAAAAATATACGGCTCGCTCGGTTCTTGCGTTTGCCGAGACTGTGCATAGATTGCGTGCACGTAGTATATATTGTATATAATGTGTTTATATATATCTGGAGGGAACTGAGCAGACGGGAGTTTCCCTTTCTCTCTTTCCCTATAATACCTTGCAAACTATTACGAGCTATAATTCTCTTTGTATTCTAATATATTCGGCCTGTCATTTTTGACTGTTTTGGGCTGCACTTAATTTAAGGATTAAATGAAATATTGAATACATTAAATTCTGAGGAATTTAAAGGAAAAGGGTGTCACCACCCTTGCTCCCCCGCAGAAAGCTTGGGGACCGGGACAGGTAACACAGCTGAAGTCTTTGTGAAGTAAGACAGATCTGCGGACTGTTATTATCACCAAGAAGGCTTCAAAGAGGTCCTGACATCTGTGGCCAGTATCCATGAGGGCAGCCCCCTCCGGAGGGGGTCCTGTGTTAGAATATCTGACACCCGTTCCCCTTTGGCGCCCTCAGGGGGCCGTTATGCTAACCCTGCCACCCAGTGTGCGTCAGGGCGCAGCGTTCTCCACCGACCCTCCGAGGAGAGCCGGTCATGACTTGATTCGTCTGATCAAGTGCTTAAAAACACCAGAGGCCAGTCTCGAGAGACTGGTTCCCTTAGTAGATTTTATGGCAGAATGGAAACTTCTACCGAATATATCAAAATGGGTGCTGCTCATCATAGAAAATGGTTACAGGGTCTCGCCTGCCCAGATTCAGTGGGGTCTTTCCCATAGTGGTGACCCCCGAGCAGTCTCTGGTTATGGAACAAGAGGTTATGACACTCTTGCGAAAAGGAGCTATAGAAAGGGTTCCTCCTCCTAGCGAGCTGTCCGGCTTCTACAGCCGCTACTTCATTGTTCCAAAGAAGGATGTGTCCTATCATAGATTTACATGTGTTAAATCGCTCAATATGAAAGCTCAAATTCAAGATGTGTACACTTAAACAGATTATCCCACAGATCAGGTCCGAGGACTGGTTTGTGGCGATAGACCTGAGAGAGGCGTACTTTCAGGTGTCCATCCATCCTTCTCACAGGAAGTTCCTCAGGTTTGCTTTCAGGGGCAAAGCTTACCAATACAGGGTTCTTCCTTTCGGCCTGTTATTATCACCCCGCACATTCACGAAGTGCGTGGATGCAGTGCTGGCTCCACTGAGACTCCAGGGCATCCGCGTACTGAATAACATAGAAAGTGATTCTAGCTCAATCAGAGCAACTAGCAGTTCAGCATCAAGATGCTGTTCTGTCCCACATGAAAAGGCTTGGGCTGAATAATACATCCCCGCCCAGAACTGTGGAAGCTACGGGCCTGGCCTCTGATGGGGCCAGGCTAATAGATGCTGGTCTTCCAACTGAGGTTGTGGAGACCATCCTTAACTCCATAGCTCCCGCCACGAGGAAGCTTTATTCCTATAAATGGAATTTATTTTCTGCTTGGTGCAGACAGAATAATATTGACCCTGTCCACTCTCCTATAAGCTTTGTGCTAAGATTTCTCCAAGAAAAATTCTCGGAGGGCCTATCGCCTTCAACCTTGAAGGTTTATGTCACGGCTATCTCAGCCTTTCATGCTTCTCTTGAGGGTGGCTTCTCGGTGGGTTGAGACCCCCTCGTTACTCGCTTCCTCTGTGGCACACTGAGGTTGAGGCCGGCCTGGGACCTGGCTGTGGTATTATAAGGGTTAGCTGAGGCTCCCTTCGAACCACTCTCACTGTAAAACAGTTTCAGAGACTGTTGGGTCTGATGGCAGCTGCGTCCAACGTGATTACTATTGGCCTTCTGCACATGAGACGCTTACAGTGGTAGCTCAGGACCAAAGGGTTTTCCCTGAGGGGAAATCCTTTTCGCATGATCGAAGTCACACGGCGATGCCTTCGTGCTCGGGTCATGTGGAAAAGGCCTTGGTTCCTGTCCCAGGGACCTGTGTTGGGAACTCCTCGTTGTCGCGTTGGATGCTTATGCCCACAGAGCTGCCCTGTGGCGAAAATCAGACCAATTGTTTGTCTGTTATGAGTCCCCTAAGAAAGGGGGCCCAGCATCTAAGCAGAAGATGAGCAAGTGGGTGGTTGAGGCCATCTCACTTGCATATGAATCGGCCGGACAGCCCTCTCTATTGGCTGTTCGCGCCCATTTCACTAGGGGTATGGTGGCATCAAAGGCTCTGATGTCTGGAATATCCATTAATGGTATCTGTGATGCAGCTGGATGGTCATGCCAGCGCACATTTATCAGGGTTTATACCCTTGATGTTGGCTCCACTCCGGAGTCTTCTATTTTGTCACTAACATTGGCAAGTATTTGAAGCTATGGCACAGTTGGGATAGCGTTCCCAATGCGTTGCCACGCAGCGTCGACAGTTCCCATGAAAGGGAACGTCTCAGGTTACAGATGTAACCCTGGTTCCCTGAGTAGGGAACCAGGGTTACAGATGTAACCCTGGTTCCCTGAGTAGGGAACGAGACGCTGCGTCTCTTGCCGTACCCCCTGCATACTTGCGAGTGCTTGCTTCAGACTTATCCCAGAAGCTAGCGTTCTCTGCATCCGGGTATGCTTTATAGTTTCCTGGTCCGTGACGTCACCCGTCTCTGACGTCTCGCTACGCGATTGGTTAGATACAGGAGTGCTTCAGTGACGACATCACGCAAAAGGTTCCCAATGCGTTGCCACACATCGTCTCGTTCCCTACTCAGGGAACCAGGGTTACATCTGCAACCTGAGACGATTTATGTCCTGTGCAGAGTGAATCCAGCATTTATATATGTCACTACAAAACTTTGCAGCATGCAATTGGCCATCGGTCCTCTTAGTAGCATCAAAAACAAGATATTATTCAATGGATTATATAAACTACCTCGAAAGTGAGCAAAGCAGCTCCCTTTACAATCATTAAAATGCTGTTGCTTTGTCTGTTTATCACAATCTCACGAAGTTCTGTAACAATCATTGACACTGCCAATAATGCACAATAAATTTCTTACTTAAGGTCTCGTGAGCCTGCATAACTCTTGCATAACTTCTGAATAAAAACTCTTTGGTATATTGAGCGGTGGCCATTGCCTCTGATTGGCCATTGCATTCAAAAGACAACAACTATGTCCAAGATTGGCTATGTTACTTACCACTGCAAAACACGTTGTAAATAGATATATTTGACATTCTCTATAGAGCAAACACAAATATGCACTGGAGCATTTACCACATCTGTTTTGCCAATATAGTATCAACTGAGGGTGCTCTTGCTTGCATTTGAGGGTGCTTAGCACCCCCTAGCACCCCTGTAGAATTGGGCCTGGACAAAAGTAAAAAGAAAAGATTTCCAATGACCAAATTCATTGTATTTTGTAAAAATAAACAAATTTTGATTTTGATAGCTGCAACACACTCCAAAAAAAAAAAAAAAAAAAAAAAAAAAAAATTGGGGACAAAGGCTAAATGAAAGTGTAAAGATTACAGAATATTTAATATTATTTTGATATCGGTTTTGAAACAGTCTAAAATTAGCAGGTGAATTGATAGGTGAGGGTACCATGTATAAATGAAGCATCCACCAAAGGCCCAGTCTTTGCAAACAAAGATGGGTCTTGGCTCATCACTTTGTTTAAAATTTCATTAGAGAATTGACAAAAAAATTAAAAAATCACATTTCTCAATGCAGGATTGCAAAGAATTTAGTGCAAAGATTCAGGGAATGCAGAGAAATATCAGTCTGTGTAACCCAACAATATAGAAGTTTGATATTTGTTGATGTTTGTTGAGCCAGTGCATGTGAAAAAGCTGTACCTCCAACTAATAGCATCACTTTCAGAGCATTATTCCCCTTCTGGCTTTCTTCCCCTTGGATCCAAAACCTTTAACATTAGTTTTGCTGGTATTTGGACATTCAAATTGGTACACTGGTATTATTATAAGTACTGTCTTTTTTAAAACCACAAGAAGAATATCAAACTCGATGATCAGCATTTTTAATGTCTCAAAATCTTTTGATCAAATTCAACTTTCATGTTTTGTTCCACCCCCAAACACATGTACATGCTCAATCAACCAAGCAAGATGACTTCAGATACAATGATTATTGTTGAGCAATGAAACAACATTCACACTGAAACAATAGATAAGACTTTTATACTGGTACAAGTCAGAAGAGCCAACCCTCCAAGTCCCTATGATATTCTGAGATCTAGATATGGAAGATATTTTGAAAGTCAGTTGAGTTTCATGGGTTCTACTCTCCGGTAGACCTTTTTTGGGGTAAACAATCCATTTAACAGAGATGTGTCTGCCTTTCCTTGTAAGCCGTGGATTCAGGTAAAGTGATTAGCCTATTTTGCACGCATTCCACTCCAAACGCAGTCTTTCATTTCAAAATTAATTTTGTTTATTAAAAGCATTTCGTTTAATTTCAAAAGCATTTCTAAATTAAGTTCATAATACAAATGAAAATCCAAGCAAAATTAAAGAAGTGGTCAAAAATCTGTTAGTAACCACCATTCTCAAATCTATTGTTTTCTACATTTGTTTTCTCCATGTCACTTCCCCCTCCGCCCTTATACGCGGTGACATATACTGTACATCCGTACAACCCAACAGGTAAATGATAATTAACTCAATAAGCTCACAAAATAAAAACACAAATATGCACATATAATAACAATAATAATAATAATAAAATACATAACTTATAATAAATAAACTCCATTTCAAACTTATAGACAAACGGCTACAACAGTTGATATTATAGAGCCTTAGCTATAAGGCTGTTAGCTGTCAATCACAACTAGCCTCCGATTTACATGAGTGTCAGAATTGAAGGTAATAAAGACTGAAACTAGACTAGAGCAAAACTTGATAAAAACAAAGAAAACCTGAAAACTATTTCTATTCCAAACCCAAAAACTAATTTAATTCCAAAAGGAATTAAATACAAAGCTAGAACTAACAGGAAGAGCAAAATATAGCAATATATCTAACAAGACCTGAAGACAAGAAATGCTCACACACAAAGACATTATGCAACAAACCAGCAGAGACATGAGAGAATGAGCACAATATAAAGAAACCAGAGCACATGAGGATCGGGTATGCACAATTAGTGAAATGGGGACAAGACAAGGACTAAACAAGGGGAAACAAGGAGGAGGGACAAAAGGAGCACATGGCCAACACCAACAAAGACAAAGCCTTGTGCTCAGGCACAAGACACAAACAAACATTGAACAGAGACAAGACAGACAAGACTGTCAGGGCAGGAACCTGACATAGTGTGTCACACCCATACAACTTGTCATTCTTGCAATTCCCTTTGAATAGCTGCCAAAAATCCTCAAAACAAATATTGAAACTTGTTTGTGTGGCCATGAGAGCGAAATACTTGTGAAATCATCCCAGACATATTATTATTTACAACTTTTATCAACAATACACAAGAAATGCCAGTTTTTCAGCTCACAGCTCTCCAAATGTATTGCTTTATGAAAGCCTAATATTAAAATTTTAATAAACCGAGTCTATTGCATTTGAACATTGAACAGTGTACAGTAAGAAGCCATATTTAACATTTGTGTAGTCTTTTCATGAAAGCAAAAAAATGTGGACCATAAAAATCCATGTTTATTTGATTATAATAAAATGACATATTGCAACATTAGAATGTACTATTGCCAGTAGTTGTCCTTAAAACAGCTAAATACACTTTTATAACATTTCAATTTGAAGACATACATTAGGAAATACATGATGAAATCTCCCTCCCACAGGACAGAAAATACAAGAAATTATTATAGGCTTGTGCAATTTGTACCTTAAGAATTATATTTTTGAGAAACAATGCATTATCAAGCTTCAGCAATGGAAAATATTATATACCACGTCATAAAAAATACATTGGTCCTTTTTTAATTTGTTACAGTGTGTCTAGTTGTACTCTCATGCTTGGTTGATATATTATTAAGGCATATTAATATTTTAGACATAATAATGAGGCATGTTTGTGGTACTGTTATGGCAACTGTAGTGGTGGATGTGCCAACCAGATCTGCTATGGCTGTTGAGGGTCCTGGTGTTATTGTAGTTGCTGGTGTTGTGGATGTTTCGACTGTACTAACAGTTGTACTTTCAGAGGCTGGTGAAGAGGAACTGACTGTTGATTGTGGTGTCGTAGTGGTAATTGGTGTGCTACTGGTGGATGTTCCCGAAATAGCTGTTGTTCCTACAGAGGATCCTGTTTGTGTTGGTGTTGTTGATACTGAGGTTGTACTAACAGTTGTAGTTTCAAAGATGAACTGACTGAAGTCAAAGTAGAAGCTGTTGATGGGGGCACTGTGATAGTGATTGCTGTACTAGTGGTGGATATTTCAGTAAGAGTTGATGAGACTGTGGAAGAACCTGTTGATGTTGTGGATGTTTCCATTGTACTAACAGTTGAAAAGAGACTAGATAAAGTAGACAATGTGGTTTGAGATGCTATCGTAGTGACTATTGTACGAGAGGTGGATATTCCAGTAAAATTTGTTGGGACTGTGGAAGAGCCTGTTGGTGTTAAAGTACTATGAAAAGCAGTTGAAGAGGGAGTGGCTGAAGTAGACAGTGTGGTAACTGATGCAGTCATGGTTGTTTCAGTAAGAGTTGTTGTGGCTGTTGAGGTCACTGTTGTTGTTGTTGTTGTTGGTTCAGCAAAAGTAATTTCTGATATTAGAAAAATGGTGATAAGCTTAGATTAGAACACTGACAAAAGAAATGTCACTGTATCGTGTTCAGTTAACATCCAGTTCAGCTGATAGTACGTAGGTTTATTTTGTACCATCCTTATTTCTGTAAGACTACTTCCATTACACATGTAAAACAAGAATTTTTTTCTCTCAGGTGATTTCAAAACTACCTGTACCATTAATTTTGATCAAATTAGAAGTTATGTTCAGGGCAACGATAGTTGCTGTGTCACTCAGTATTGAGCTGGCAATTTCAGTAGGTGATGGCACATATACAGCGTATTGTTGAAGGCGATTTCTGTATCGGTAATGACCGACCCAGCTCTGGAAAATAATTTTCAGAAACAGTAATGCTATTTAATGCTATTTTTTTTATATGACAATCTTGTCACGTTAGCCTCCTATGAAAGTAGGATCTGTAGATGGCATTTTTCTATAACAAATAACAAACAGTTACAATAAACACATATAATATGGTATGATACATTTTATAAGTGAATGTAATTGCAGTTTTTTGCCACACAAATCTAAGAATTGCACACAAAAAATGCAAAATGTCTCACATCTCTTGCAAAATGAAGCACTGCATTCAAAATATCACATACACATCTCAAAAGCAAACATTTGTCTTACGATGCAAACACATTTGCCATAATATTCTATTTTTGGATATATCATATACACACAGTTATTCAAAACCTAAAGCTCTTCTTTCATGAGCTCCTATGTACATTTCTGTACCAGATAAGATGTTGAAAAATTCACAGTAAACATGAAAACAAGATTGAAACCAAACTATTTATCTTTAAGCATTTGTGGATGTGAATACAGTATTACACAGTACGGAAGAAAAGAAATACATCAACCTTGTGTGGTTGCACAGAAACAATGGTTGTTTTGAAAAAGGAAATCAAGATACTTCCTGTTAGATTTTTGTGTGTTACTTAGAGAATTGTGTGTTTTGTTTTATGAAATTGAAAACTGAGTCGAAGGCTGAGAATTAGTGTACAGTTTTGCAGATTTGGTGTGTGTTTCTGCTGTTTGAGTGTCAGGTTTCAGAAATTGTGTGACAAGTAAGGATTTTGTGTGTAAGCAGTTGAAAAAAAAAACTAAGTAGGGCTACTGGTTATTCTATATTCCAGTTCTCACTTCTACTGAAACCTGCAGCATTCCTGCCTCTTATATACCTTGCAACAATGTCCTGATTGCTTCCTTCTTTGAAATGAACAAACAAGTTAAACAGAATGTCCCTTGGCATGTCCCTTTTTTATTCTTATTATTGAAGCTGTCTAAAGCAGAGCTTCCCAAACTTCAGATTGGTAAGGCGCCCCCAAAAACATAGCAAAAGCTCCAAGCTCCATACAGGTAACATACAAAATTAAAAGTATGTAAAAAATAAAATAAAAAAATAAAAATTTTTTTAGCAAAAGCAGATAACTCCAACAGTCGTTTTTTGGCAAAAGCAACTCCACATTTCATGTTTCAGAGTTAAACAAAACCAAGTAATTTAAAACACACTCAAACACACGTGCACACAAACACGCTAACATCGGCACACATACACAAACGCATACACGCACTTCTGCATACACGCGCGCGCACACATACACAAACGCAAAAGGACAAACAAGGGTTCAGCATGTAAAAGTCGTGTAAGGTGTACAAGGACTTGCAGGAGTCGAAATTATTAATCCTCGATCACTTTTAGTCAGCTTTGACTAAAATACCGTTTTTTTGACAAAACGGATTTTGAGTTCAGAACGTGCTATAGTCTATGTGGAGAATAATGCACACGCACAGCAGTCAGTTATTTATTTATTTATTTATTTATTTATTTAAAAATGGCGTTTATCGGTTTTTGCAAATGAACTTTTCAGGTTCATACAGGATACATGTACTCCTCGCTGTAGCTACTTACTAGTTTTACATTTACTTGAAGTGCAGTTAGGTCTGTTATTGGGTTTTTGTCATCCTCTGCTCCACCGTGGCATTACTGAATTGACCAACTGTGAATTCCTGCTAAGCAACTGACGTCAGTTTGAAAATAAGTAATGTATCTCACCTCGCTATAATGTGAAAAAATAATGTTTTTATATGTTTTATGTTTGTGTAATAAGGAGGGAAGAAATCACATTTCAGAACAATTAGAATATTTTAATTTTTTAAATTATTTTAATATATTGATTTAGCCTATCCACGGCCCCCCTGCAATACCGCTACAGCCCACCGGGGGGCCGCGGCCCACAGTTTGGGAAGCACTGTGTCTAGTTTGCAGTGCCCAAGGAAGTCGACCGGAAGTTGAAGTCGGCCGGGTGCCGCCATCTTGTAGCAGAACTTCACTTGCGTTAGCATCCCCATTGACTCCCATTCATTTTGGCGTCACTTTGACAGTGAATAACTTTACATCTGAGGCGTTTAAAGACTCAATTTGTCCATTATTTATTTCCGAAGACACACAACAATGTATAAAGGGCTCCATTACCTTCTATGTTACATTATGGCCCCGTAGAAACAGTTTTTGTAAAAATAAGCTAACGATTGCGTCATAACCACTCGACTCTCTGTCGCACAGTAGCAAAATTACCGTACAGACAGGAGGAGAAGCTTGCAGGCAATCGGGGAGATTATCTTAATATGGCGTACTGGCGTTACATTTTAAAATACTATACAAAATAATTATTCAGAATACTTACTCCTGCTCACTCACGCCAAAGAACTCCCTGCTCAAGCTCGCCGTCTCTGCAAGATTAACAATGGCAGTTTGCACGCACAGCTACTAGAAGATTTACATCTGCCAGACAGGTTGCGGACGTCATCAAGCTTAGTGTGAGTTTGCGCGTCAGAAGCGGAAGTGCTAAAAATCGCTAAAAATGGGCTTCACTTGACTCAATTGAGTTCCAATGGGGTCGCTGTGTCCATTTCTTTTACTGTCTATGCTAGTTTGCGCAATTTATTATAGCCAGCCTTTTTTATAAAAACTAAATGTTAAAGGTGCCCTAGATTATGTTTTTAAAAGATGTAATATAAGTCTAAGGTGTCCCCTGAATGTGTCTGTGAAGTTTCAGCTCAAAATACCCCATAGATTTTTTTTTTATTAATTTAGTCTGGGTATGCTTTATAGTTTCCTGGTCCGTGATGTCACCCGTCTCTGACGTCTCGCTACGCGATTGGTTAGATACATGAGTGCTTCAGTGACGACATCACGCAGAAGGTACCCACGGTTGCCACGCAGCGTCGACAGTTCCCACAAAAGGGAAATTATGTTAAATTAGTAAAATGCATTAAAGCAATGTAAAGGCAGATTAATAGATAAATATTAGTTGCAAAATTGCAATTATTGGTAAAAGTGATGACTAGTAAGACCATTTTTAACAGGTGTGAAATAAATATGTCACTTGGAGGATTCTTGCCTCTAAGAAAGGGTTGACCATCAATTGTCAGGTTTCCACAATTAGAAAGAGAAGTAAGGCAAGAGAAGTAAAACTTAATTATGGGAAACAGGAGGGGTGATTCTTAGTACTTGGTAAAGTACTATAAGAAACTCTTCCTAAAGTCAAAAATAAATAAAAAAAATGTGACGGCTCCAGTTGAAAAAAAAAATTGTTTTCATTGCATGTCATCACACCCTCTGCCAAGGGACATTCCATAGAGCTTATTTGTTCATTTCAAAGAAGGAAAAATTCGGGCTATTATTTTATGGTATATAAGAGGCAGGAGTGCTGCAGGTGATTCAGGAGAAGTGGAAACTGGAGCGCAGAATATCTCGTAGATCCACTTAAAGCCACTGAGACTACAGCGGATTACCAACCAACGTGCTGAATATTATAATATCTGCTCAAGGATTGGTAAGGACATTTTATATCTCTAAAGATATTTGTAATAATTAATTTTATATTAGAAATTATAGTTTAATTGCGAGAAATATCTCAAAAATGTGGTAAAATGTATCAGTTTTGTCTTTGCCAGAAATGGCACTAGTGTTACTAAATAAAATTCAATTACGTTACAATAAGTAAATTAACTAAATTAATTAAAAAATTTTGTATGAAATGTATCTTCAGAAAACTGCAGTTCCTATGTTATTCTGTTCACAAAGTAATCTTTATAGTTTGTGTTCATACTGCTTTGTTTTTATATATTGTGAAGCAGTGGTGTGAAAACTGCAGTTATATAAATAAACTTCTACTTAATTATTTCATATATCTTGATATTGATTAGAAAAGCCATTATCTTTAGGATATCCAAATGCCAGTCAGGGGCATTCATTTGTTTTCTAAAACACTGATGTTAATATTAAATAGTCATGAAAATGGTCATAGAAAAATAATGCAGCTTGGAAATGATAATGATTTGGAATTTGATTTCAATTTTGTGATATCTAAGATATAAACAGAACAAATAAAGACTGTGCAAGGTCTGTCTAACCATTTTAAATTAAAGCAAAAACATTAACTTCTTGTTTTTTTCCACACACACATCTATTAACTTTTTAGTGAAATATTGCTTTCTTTACAGACTTTAATCTCCACCACAGGACTCTTTTCAAGATGGACAGAAAAGCTTTGATCTTATTCATTTTGTTCGGTAGGTAATTTACAACAATTCTGAATAAATTGAGAACCACTTTTATTTTTTTGTTGTTTTTTTTTTTAGCTTAAAAATAGACAGCTAAACAAAAATAACGTCATCTAATAGATGTTGTGAAAGAATGTTAATTGCTGCTTATTTTTTAAAAAAATGGGTTGGAATGAATCATGATTCAATGACTCACTCATAAAGACTTCACTTGTTTCATTACTGGTTAAATCAGTGTTTTTGAACGAATCTCTGGAATAATGATTCAATGGCAAATACATTTTTTAACAGTCACTTGTCTTCACTTACTGAGGTAGCAATGTAATCAATTCAATCTTTCAATTCAAAGTGGCAGATTATATTCAAACGTGATTTAATGTTTTTTGATTGGTACCAAACACATCAGTTTTTACTACATCATGAAAAATTTTAGGGGGGGGGGGGGGTGTAGTGTCTTAAAGTGATGATACACGGGGCGATGTTTTTTGAGCGATCTTGCAGGGCAGTGTTGCTTGGGCACTTTCCCATTGAGAATGGGCAACAAATTTCTATCTGGTACTTTAGATCAAAATTTGTTGCCAATTCTCAATGGGAATGTGCCCCAGCAATATCGCTTTGTCGCTTATTTTTTCTATTCCTCTTTCTTCAAAAATAAATTTCTCACTTCTAAAACATTTTTTTCTTTCTTCTAACAATTTTCTCTCTCTTCAAATTATTTTGTCACTATGGAGCCCCTAAAGGGACATGGTGAAGAAAAAAAAATCCAAAATTATTTGGTGATGCTTTTGCATTCTCTTGCAAATGTTTTGAGTTCCCCGGATAAATTTTGCATTTGCTCACAAAGAACAAAGGTTTTGTGAGCAAAATTCTCTCTCTCTCATTTTTTATTGGAGAGAGAAAAAAATGTGAGAAAAAAAGAGTAAAAAAGCTTTAGAAGAGAGAGAAAGTTATTAAAGAAAGAGAAATATTTTTGAAGAGACAAAAAATCAGGGTGAGATAAAAATAAAACTTTTAAGACACAAATTTTTCCCCACCTTAAATATAAAATTTTCACATTGGAGTTTAGGGCTTCCGTAGTTGTTATATCCAAACTAAAACTTTTATCTCAGTACTCCTTGTATTGTTACAGAAATAATGATTCTGTGTGGTTGAAAAGAATGTGGTTGTTTGAGAAGCTGTTTCAGACATACAGAACAACTGTTCTCTTTGGGTCAGCGGCAGCGCCAACGCAGATTTAATGTTTGTTGTGATTGTACTTGTCAAAGATTCACATAGTTGAATTGTTGTCATTTAGGAATAAGATTGTGTGGGTGTTTGAATTGAGATTGCAATCTTCCAATGATTAATCATGCAGCGTTAGCTGCTTACTCAGTTTATGTAAATAAAATAAGCTGAACCAACACAAATCTTTAATTTTTGTACTTAACTGGCATTTGCACTCAATTGTATTACGTTAAATGAAATTAAATTTGCAAAATGTTAGGTTAACCTAAACCATTTGTGTTGGGACTACATGAATCATTTATGTTGCATTGATTGAAACTGGGCAGTGGATTTTGTAGTTCCCAGCATGCTTTGCGTAAGGATAGCTCGGGACAGTAAATGTTGAAATTAAGTGCTGTTTAATGTGTTTTTTAGTAAAGGGAAATACCTTTTAATGTTTGATGTTCAGTTATAATTGACATTTAAAAGAGTTTATGTTATGTCGATTTTTTGAGGTTAACATTATGCTGAAGTGTAGACCTTGTGGTTAGGATTTGGATAAAATTAATCTATGTTGTTCTCAACAAGCTTTAACTCTGCTAAAACCAGTGATGAGAAGTTCTTTATCTGATCATTACTTGCATGCTACAAATGTTACACATTAACACATGAAAAAGTGTTGTTTTAGTTTTTATAGAAATATAAATAAATTAGTTTGAGGGCCAGCACATAATTTATACAGTCTACATATGATCATCAGCTTTACCCCTCTCAACGGTCATGAAACATATATATGTGTGTACAACAGATACTCACAACCTAAGCACAAGCGCACATCTTCACCACAATGGTAACAAAAAAAAACAAAACAAAACAAAAAAACATTTTATACACTACAAACTCTTTTAAATGTTCAAAATAACTAAACATTACACACTTAAACACTAACAGGTCTTTCCATTTCCTTAAAAGCGCAGAAAACTTGAGCAACACTGCACAAGGGCACCAGTCTGAATTGCAATAGCACTGGTTGGATCAACAAGAATGAATTATGTTCAGGAAACATTCACAGAATATGTCAAATGAAACTGGTGTGATCTCATTCAATTAGGATCAGAGGTGGAGATTCCAGGGGTCAGAAAGTAAAAGTCCTGCCATATTTTCATTCCACCCACTGAAGCATTAATGAGATAATTAAGTGATTAATTGAGTGATGATTGCCCATTATTGAAGACACCTGATGATAAAAAGCAGAATCACCAAAGGAGAAAATCACAATATTTAAGTTACCATCATCGAGGTCAGGGTTTGTTTTAGTTGAGCTCTTGATCCTTGATTTTTTAATATTACATTTTGTTTGGACAGTTTTAACTGCATTAAAACCAAACAGACAAGCAAAGTTAAAAGATAATCAGGTGTTGTTGGTTATGTTTTTACATAAGCATTATTTGATCTGAATCACTGAACTCATTTAGAGCCCAATCTCTGAGTTAGATTTACATTATTGATTACAGCAGAACTGTGATTCTACAGCACAAGATCAGCTTTTACAATACATTTTTTTTAAGAGTTCTGATTAAAAAAAAAAAAAAAAGTAGAGCTCATTTAAACACACAGACATCAAGAATCATCCTGTGAATCTCAGCAGTGGTGGCCATCATAAAGCATGTTGCAGTGCATTCTGGGAGCCACCAATCAAAATTCATCCATGGCTCCCATCATGCATTGCTGCATGAATAAATTATGAGCTTAATTGTCTTAGTAATTTCATTTATTCTCACTATTAAAATGTTGCTGTTTTTCTGTGACTTTTTAGTAGCTTGTTTTCTAATGTTCAGAGTTGATCTGTTGATCAGAATATGTTGCTTGTCACCGTTGTTGAGATTCACAGGCTGATACTTGATGTCTGTGTGTGCCTAAAATAATTTTTTTTTTTTTTTTGTAAGGACAACTTTTTAAAAAAAAAATTCTGTATCGTATAAGCTGATCTTCTGCAGAATCACAGTTTCACGATTCTGCTTGTTATCATCAGGTGTCTTCAATAATGCTCAATCATCTCTCAATTTATCACCTAATTATCTCATTAATGCTTCAGTGGGTGGAATAAAAATATGGCAGGACTTTTACTTTCTGACCCCTGGAATCTCCACCTCTGATTAGGATGAATCCTACTCATCAGTATAATTAACCTAGCTTAAGTTCAAATAATTCAGTTCAACTGTGTGGAAATAGGTGTAATAATTGAATTAAGTTAGACCAACAAAATAATTCTGTGATAAGCCTATAAGTAAAATATATAACTGTTTTAGCAACCACAGGAATTGCAGCAACTCAAACAATGAGCGCAACATCATTACCTTCAACTACAGCTTCTATGGCATCTACAGCCTCTACACTTACAGAATCTACAGCGTCTACAGCATCTACACCTTCTACAGCATCTACAGCTTCAACAGCATCTACACCTTCTACTGCATCTACAGCATCAACTGCATCTACAGCATCTACAGATACTACGGTTTCTACAGCATCTACACCTACAACATCTACAGCTTCTACACCTTCTACAGCTTCTACAGTTTCTACTGCATCTACAGCTTCTACAGCCTCTACAGCATCTACACCTTCTACAGCTTCAACAGCATCTACAGATACTACGGTTTCTATAGCATCTACACCTACAACATCTACAGCTTCTACACCTTCTACAGCTTCAACAGCATCTACAGCTTCTACAGTTTCTACAGCTTCAACAGCATCTACAGCTTCAACAGAATCTACACCTTCTACAGTATCTACAGCTTCAACAGCTTCTACACCTTCTACAGCTTCAACAGCATCTACACCTTCTACAGCATCTACAGCTTCAACAGCATCTACAGCTTCAACAGAATCTACACCTTCTACAGTATCTACAGCTTCAACAGCATCTACACCTTCTACAGCTTCAACAGCATCTACAGCTTCTACAGTTTCTACAGCTTCAACAGAATCTACACCTTCTACAGTATCTACAGCTTCAACAGCATCTACACCTTCTACAGCTTCAACAGCATCTACAGCTTCTACAGTTTCTACAGCTTCAACAACATCTACACCTTCTACTGCATCTACAGCATCAACTGCATCTACAGCTTCTACAGCATCTACAGATACTACTGTTTCTACAGCATCTACACCTACAACATCTACAGCTTCTACAGCCTCTACAGCATCTACACCTTCTACAGCTTCAACAGCATCTACAGATACTACGGTTTCTATAGCATCTACACCTACAACATCTACAGCTTCTACACCTTCTACAGCTTCAACAGCATTTACAGCTTCTACAGTTTCTACAGCTTCAACAGCATCTACAGCTTCAACAGAATCTACACCTTCTACAGTATCTACAGCTTCAACAGCTTCTACACCTTCTACAGCTTCAACAGCATCTACACCTTCTACAGCATCTACAGCTTCAACAGCATCTACAGCTTCAACAGAATCTACACCTTCTACAGTATCTACAGCTTCAACAGCATCTACACCTTCTACAGCTTCAACAGCATCTACAGCTTCTACAGTTTCTACAGCTTCAACAGAATCTACACCTTCTACAGTATCTACAGCTTCAACAGCATCTACACCTTCTACAGCTTCAACAGCATCTACAGCTTCTACAGTTTCTACAGCTTCAACAACATCTACACCTTCTACTGCATCTACAGCATCAACTGCATCTACAGCTTCTACAGCATCTACAGATACTACTGTTTCTACAGCATCTACACCTACAACATCTACAGCTTCTACACCTTCTACAGCTTCAACAGCATCTACAGCTTCTACAGTTTCTACAGCATCTACAGCTTCTACAGCCTCTACAGCTTCTACACCTTCTACAGCTTCAACAGCATCTACACCTTCTACAGCATCTACAGATACTACAGTTTCTACAGCATCTACACCTACAACATCTACAGCTTCTACACCTTCTACAGCATCTACACCTTCTACTGCATCTACAGCATCAACCGCATCTACACCTTTTACTGCATCTACAGATACTACGGTTTCTACAGCATCTACACCTACAACATCTACAGCTTCTACACCTTCTACAGCTTCTACAGTTTCTACAGCTTCTACAGCCTCTACAGCATCTACACCTTCTACAGCTTCAACAGCATCTACAGATACTACGGTTTCTATAGCATCTACACCTACAACATCTACAGCTTCTACACCTTCTACAGCTTCAACAGCATCTACAGCTTCTACAGTTTCTACAGCATCTACAGCTTCTACACCATCTACAGCTTCAACAGCATCTACACCTTCTACAGCTTCAACAGCATCTACAGCTTCTACAGCTTCAACAGCATCTACAGCTTCTACTGTTTCTACAGCATCTACAGCTTCTACAGCCTCTACAGCTTCTACACCTTCTATAGCTTCAACAGCATCTACACCTTCTACAGCATCTACACCTTCTACAGCATCTACAGATACTACGATTTCTACAGCATCTACACCTACAACATCTACAGCTTCTACACCATCTACAGCTTCAACAGCATCTACACCTTCTACAGTTTCAACAGCATCTACAGCTTCTACAGTTTCTACAGCTTCAACAGCATCTACACCTTCTACAACTTCTACAGCTTCAACAGCATCTACACCTTCTACAGCTTCTACAGTTTCTACAGCTTCAACACCTTCTACTGCATCTACAGCATCAACTGCATCTACAGCTTCTACAGCATCTACAGATACTACGGTTTCTACAGCATCTACACCTACAACATCTACAGCTTCTACACCTTCTACAGCTACAACAGCATCTACACCTTCTACAGCATCTACAGATACTACGGTTTCTACAGCATCTACACCTACAGCATCTACAGCTTCTACACTTTCTACAGCATCTACAGCTTCTACAGCCTCTACAGCTTCTACACCTTCTACAGCTTCAACAGCATCTACACTTTCTACAGCATCTACACCTTCTACAGCTTCAACAGCATCTACAGCTTCTACAGTTTCTACAGCTTCAACAGCATCTACACCTTCTACAGCATCTACAGCTTCAACGGTATCTACACCTTCTACTGCATCTACAGCTTCTACACCTTCTACAACTTCAATAACTTCTACAGCATCTACAGCTTCAACAGTATCTACACCTTCTACACCTTCTACAGCTACAACAGCATCTACACCTTCTACAGCATCTACAGATACTACGGTTTCTATAGCATCTACACCTACAACATCTACAGCTTCTACACCTTCTACAGCTTCAACAGCATCTACAGCTTCTACAGTTTCTACAGCATCTACAGCTTCTACAGCCTCTACAGCTTCTACACCATCTACAGCTTCAACAGCATCTACACCTTCTACAGCTTCTACAGTTTCTACAGCTTCAACAGCATCTACACCTTCTACAACTTCTACAGCTTCAACAGCATCTACACCTTCTACAGCATCTACAGCTTCGACAGCATCTACACCTTCTACTGCATCTACAGCATCAACTGCATCTACAGCTTCTACAGCATCTACAGATACTACGGTTTCTACAGCATCTACACCTACAACATCTACAGCTTCTACACCTTCTACAGCTTCAACAGCATCTACACCTTCTACAGCATCTACAGATACGACGGTTTCTACAGCATCTACACCTACAGCATCTACAGCTTCTACACTTTCTACAGCATCTACAGCTTCTACAGCCTCTACAGCTTCTACACCTTCTACAGCTTCAACAGCATCTACACTTTCTACAGCATCTACACCTTCTACAGCTTCAACAGCATCTACAGCTTCTACAGTTTCTACAGCTTCAACAGCATCTACACCTTCTACAGCATCTACAGCTTCAACGGCATCTACACCTTCTACTGCATCTACAGCTTCTACACCTTCTACAACTTCAATAACTTCTACAGCATCTACAGCTTCAACAGTATCTACACCTTCTACAGCTTCTGCAGTTTCTACAGCTTCTACAGCTTCAACAGCATCTACACCTTCTACAGCATCTACAGCTTCAACAGCATCTACAGCATCTACACCTTCTACAGCTTCAACAGCTTCAACAGCATCTACACCTTCTACTGCATCTACAGCATCAACTGCATCTACAGTTTCTACAGTATCTACAGCTTCTACAGCCTCTACAGCTTCTACACCTTCTACAGCTTCAACAGCATCTACACCTTCTACAGCATCTGCAGATACTACGGTTTCTACAGCATCTACACCTACAACATCTACAGCTTTTACACCTTCTACAGCTTCAACAGCATCTTCAGCTTCTACAGTTTCTACAGCATCTACAGCTTCTACAGCCTCTACAGCTTCTACACCTTCTACAGCTTCAACAGCATCTACACCTTCTACAGTATCTACACCTTCTACAGCATCTACACCTTCTACAGCTTCAACAGCATCTACAGCTTCTACAGTTTCTACAGCTTCAACAGCATCTACACCTTCTACAGCATCTACAGCTTCAACAACATCTACACCTTCTACAGCATCTACAGCTTCAACTGCATCTACAGCTTCTACAACATCTACAGATACTACGGTTTCTACAGCATCTACACCTACAACATCTACAGCTTCTACACCTTCTACAGCATCTACAGCTTCTACACTTTCTACAGCATCTACAGCTTCTACAGCCTCTACAGCTTCTACACCTTCTACAGCTTCAACAGCATCTACACCTTCTACTGCATCTACAGCATCGACTGCATCTACAGTTTCTACAGTATCTACAGCTTCAACAGTTTCCACAGCTTCTACAGCATCAACACCTTCTACAGCTTCAACGGCATCTACAGCTTCTACAGCATCTACAGCTTCAACAGCATCTACAGCATCTACACCTTCTACAGCTTCAACAGCATCTACACCTTCTACTGCATCTACAGCATCGACTGCATCTACAGTTTCTACAGTATCTACAGCTTCAACAGTTTCCACAGCTTCTACAGCATCAACACCTTCTACAACATCTACAGCTTCTACACTTTCTACAGCTTCAACGGCATCTACAACTTCTACACCTTCTACAGCTTCAACAGCATCTACACCTTCTACAGCATCTACAGCTTCTACAGTTTCTACTGCTTCAACAGCATCTACACCTTCTACAGCATCTACAGCTTCAACAGCATCTACATCTACAGCATCTACACCTTCTACAGCATCTACACCTTCTACAGCATCTACAGCTTCTACAGCTTCAACAGCATCTACACCTTCTACTGCATCTACAGCTTCTACAGCATCTACACCTTCTACAGCATCTACAGCTTCTACAGCTTCAACAGCATCTACACCTTCTACTGCATCTACACCTTCTACAGCATCTACACCTTCTACAGCATCTACAGCTTCAACAGTTTCCACAGCTTCTACTGCATCTACAGCTTCAACAGCATCTACAGCTTCTACAGTTTCTACAGCTTCAACACCTACAGCATCTACAGCTTCTACAGTTTCCACAGCTTCTACACTTTCTACAGCATCTACAGCTTCTACAGCATCTACAGCTTCTACACCTTCTACAGCTTCAACAGCATCTACACCTTCTACAACATCTACAGTTTCAACAGTTTCCACAGCTTCTACAGCATCTACAGCTTTGACAGTGTCTACTGCATCTACACCTTCTACAGTGTCTACAGCATCTACACCATCTACTGCATCTACACCTTCAACAGCATCTACACCTTCTACAGCAACTACTGCAAAAATACCTGAAGTGAAAACCGATCTGGAGTTTCGCTCTTCTGACACATTTGTAAATGCACTCAGCGATCCAAACACAGTGGAGTTCAAGAATAGGGCAAAGTCTGTCAAGGATCAGGTGAGTTCAAATCTATTTACTTTATTAGAGCATACTATGATACACTGTTAGACCTTGCCAGGCTATTTTACACTAATATATATATATATATATATATAATTTACAGTTATTTCCTGTAATCTACAGCATGTTACTGTAAAGATACCATGCACTAAATTAAAATTGCACTAAATTAGCAAAAACTGGCTGCCTTAAATTTTCCCAATGCCATTTAAATTTACAAACTAATTTATTATATGCTAATAATGTCAGCATATTATTCAATTACACAATGGTGACTCACAAAACTCAATTTTACAGTAAACTACTGGCAACAGTGTTGCCAGTATATAACTGGCATCAGTGTTACCAGTATATAACAGTTTTTTTTTTTTTAACTTACAGTTAATTAGTGTTAAAATACATTTTGTGGGTGTGTCTTTTTATCTTACACCTTTAACACTTTAAACCCCACAGGAACATCCTCTAGTGTCCACACTACAAAGAGTAAAAGTAATGTTGATGCTGTGTTGCAGTGAGATAAATAAGTTAATATGTAAAAGATGATTGAGCATTAATGATGAACACCTGCTGTTAACAAGCAGAATCACTGAAAAGAGGAACAAGAACAAAAAAAAACAAAAAAAAAACAAAAAAAAAAAACACAAGAACAAAAAATGTCTTCCAGCCATTACACATTATTACACTTATTACTGACCAGTTTAAATTTAGTTTAAATGTTGAAGTTATATAAAAAATGTTTGGTTTGATCTCACCATAGAAAAGATTAGTGTTTGCTTTAGTTGAGCTCTTGACCCTTGACTTTTTATACATCAGTTTTTGTTTTTTTTCTTTGGTTGCTTAAACTATTTTGCCAGCCACATTTGTTATGGCAAAAACAAATGTGAAGAAAAAAATAATTGAGTGCTAAAGTTATGTGTTGATGAAGATATAACCATCACATAGTCTCTTGATTCTTTGAACTCATACTGTACAATCCCTTGTGTTACGTTAACAGCAATCGGTAAAAAAGATTAAAAAAAAAAAAAAAAAAAACACATGCACAAAAACAGCTGCAGCATTATTTAGGCAAAGATATCAAAAATCAGCACATCAATCTCAACAATCGTGGAAAAAAAGTACCATTCAGCTGCATAATTTATTCAAGCTGCAGTCCATACTGGGAGTTTTTTACTATGCTGGCACCCAGCATGCATTGTGACATTAAACTTTTGAATGTCACCATTGTTGAGATTCATATTCTGATTGTTGATGTCTCCGCTGTCCAAGTTATGCAGAAGCTCAAATTATTTTATGTACTATATGACTTCTAAATAACTGATTACTGAAACATTGTTGGCTCTTACACGTTGAATCACAGACATAATACAATTAATAAATATAAAATATCTTAGAGAATTAGACAAGTCCAATATAATTACAAAATCATCACAAAAGCCAGGCGTGATTTAGAACACAGCCTCTGAGTGTCGACTTTGAGCACTGTTAACTCACAATATGTTCCTGTAGGCTACTTTCTTGAAAAATATTACCCAGAATGCATTGTTTTCTACAGTATATTACTGTTTTAATGGAAAAAAAATTTGTAACTGTCAGAATTTGGCAATTTTTTTACAGCAAGGTTTAGCGGTACTGATGATACTTTTCTTGATTTTAAACCCGTAGTTAACAGAAGAGACAATTATGTAACTACCAATAATATATTACCATACTCTATTGTAATTGATGTCTGTAATCGTTTCTGTTCCAGCTTGAAGGAGTTTACAAAAAGAAATATTCGAACTTCCTTAGAATGAATGTCATAGGATTCAGGTAAATACAGCATATTGGAATGCTGCTTATTTTATGTGGTGTGGTGTGGTGTGGTGTGGTGTGTGTGTGTGTGTGTGTGTGTGTGTGTGTGTGTGTGTGTGTGTGTGTGTGTGTGTGTGTGTGTGTGTGTGTGTGTGTGTGTGTGTGTGTCTGTGTGTGAGCGAGAGAAAGAGAGAGAGAGGCTGAATTTTTAAGCCATACATAACAATTTTTTATATATTTATAACATTTATATATTCCAGCCAAGGGTCAGTTATCACAAAAACAGAAATGTTCTTCAACTCCAGTCAATCTGTCCCATCCGGTCAAGAGGTTGCACAAACCCTCTCGACAGCAATAGCATCAGGAGATGTCAAAGATCTGAACATAATTCCTGATTCAGTTTTAGTCAATGGTTCAGGTAAACTCTATTACTCCATAAATGTATAGTCTGCAATAACTTTACTATCATGGAAATATGACACACAAAACATTTTTTCATTGTTCTAACATTTTAGTATTTATCTATAATTGTTCTACTTTTATCTATGATTTTATCCACAGCTTCTACAGCATCAACACCTTCTACAACATCTACAGCTTCTACACCTTCTACAGCTTCAACGGCATCTACAGCTTCTACAGCTTCAACAGCATCTACACCTTCTACAGCATCTACAGCTTCAACAGCATCTACAGCTTCTACAGTTTCTACAGCTTCAACAGCATCTACACCTTCTACTGCATCTACAGCATCAACTGCATCTACAGCTTCTACAGCATCTACAGCTTCAACAGTATCTACAGCTTCTACAGTTTCCACAGCTTCTACGCTTTCTACAGCATCTACAGTTTCCACAGCTTCTACGCTTTCTACAGCATCTACAGCTTCTACACCTACAGCATCTGCACCTTCAACAGCATCTACAGCTTCTACACCTTCTACAGCTTCAACAGCATCTACACCTTCTACAACATCTACAGCTTCAACAGTTTCCACAACTTCTACAGCATCAACAGCATCTACACCTTCTACAGCAACTACTGCAAAAATACCTGAAGTGAAAACCGATCTGGAGTTTCACTCTTCTGACACATTTGTAAATGCACTCAGCGATCCAAACACAGTGGAGTTCAAGAATAGGGCAAAGTCTGTCAAGGATCAGGTGAGTTCAAATCTATTTACTTTATTAGAGCATGCTATGATACACTGTTAGACCTTGCCAGGCTATTTTACACTAATATATATATATATATATATATATATATATATATATATATATATATATATATATATATATATATATATATATATATATAATTTACAGTTATGGTGACTCACAAAACTCAAATTTACAGTAAACTACTGGCATCAGTGTTACCAGTATATAACAGTTTTTTTTTTTAACTTACAGTTTATTACTGTTAAAATACATTTTGTGGGTGTGTCTTTTTATCTTACACCTTTAACACTTTAAACCCCACAGGAACATCCTCTAGTGTCCACACTACAAAGAGTAAAAGTAATGTTGATGCTGTGTTGCAGTGAGATAAATAAGTTAATATGTAAAAGATGATTGAGCATTAATGATGAACACCTGCTGTTAACAAGCAGAATCACTGAAAAGAAGAAGAACAACAACAACAACAAAAAAAACACAAGAACAACAAATGTCTTCCAGCCATTACACATTATTACACTTATTACTGACCAGTTTAACTTTAGTTTAAATGTTGAAGTTATATAAAAAATGTTTGGTTTGATCTCACCATAGAAAAGATTAGTGTTTGCTTTAGTTGAGCTCTTGACCCTTGACTTTTTTACATCAGTTTTTTTTTTTTTTTTGTTTGTTTTTTTTTTTTTTCTTTGGTTGCTTAAACTATGTTGCCAGCCATATTTGTTAGGGCAAAAACAAATGTGAAGAAAAAAATCATTGAGTGCTGATAGTTATGTGTTAATGAAGATATAACCCTCACATAGTCTTTTGCTTCTTTGAACTCATGCTGTATAATCCCTTATGTTACATTATCACCGCTATGAAGCTACAGCAAGAACTCCAACAGCAATCGGTTAAAAAAGATTTTTTTTTAAAAAACACATGCACAAAAAACAGCTGCAGCATTATTTAGGCAGAGATATCAAAAATCAGCACATCAATCTCAACAATGGTGGAAAAAAAGTACCATTCAGCTGCATAATTTATTCAAGCTGCAGTCCATACTGGGAGTTTTTTACTATGCTGGCACCCAGCATGCATTGTGACATTAAACTTTTGAATGTCACCATTGTTGAGATTCATATTCTGATTGTTGATGTCTCCGCTGTCCAAGTTATGCAGAAGCTCAAATTATTTTATGTACTATATGACTTCTAAATAACTGATTACTGAAACATTGTTGGCTCTTACACGTTGAATCACAGACATAATACAATTAATAAATATAAAATATCTTAGAGAATTAGACAAGTCCAATATAATTCCAAAATCATCACAAAAGCCAGGCGTGATTTAGAACACAGCCTCTGAGTGTCAACTTTGAGCACTGTTAACTCACAATATGTTCATGTAGGCTACTTTCTTGAAAAATATTACCCAGAATGCATTGTTTTCTACAGTATATTACTGTTTTAATGGAAAAAAAATTGTAACTGTCAGAATTTGGCAATTTTTTTACAGCAAGGTTTAGCGGTACTGATGATACTTTTCTTGATTTTAAAGAAACCCGTAGTTAACAGAAGAGACAATTATGTAACTACCAACAATATATTACCATACTCTATTGTAATTGATGTCTGTAATCGTTTCTGTTCCAGCTTGAAGGAGTTTACAAAAAGAAATATTCGAACTTCCTTAGAATGAATGTCATAGGATTCAGGTAAATACAGCATATTGGAATGCTGCTTATTTTATTTTATGTGGTGTGGTGTGTGTGTGTGTGTGTGTGTGTGTGTGTGTGTGTGTGTGTGTGTGTGTGTGTGTGTGTGTGTGTGTGTGTGTGTGTGTGTGTGTGTGTGTGTCTGTGTGTGAGCGAGAGAGAGAGAGAGAGAGAGAGAGAGAGAGAGGCTGAATTTTTAAACCATACATAATACATTTTTATATATTTATAACATTTATATATTCCAGCCAAGGGTCAGTTATCACAAAAACAGAAATGTTCTTCAACTCCAGTCAATCTGTCCCATCCGGTCAAGAGGTTGCACAAACCCTCTCGACAGCAATAGCATCAGGAGATGTCAAAGATCTGAACATAATTCCTGATTCAGTTTTAGTCAATGGTTCAGGTAAACTCTATTACTCCATAAATGTATAGTCTGCAATAACTTTACTATCATGGAAATATGACACACAAAACATTTTTTCATTGTTCTAACATTTTAGTATTTATCTATAATTGTTCTACTTTTATCTATGATTGCAAAAAAAAATGTCGAGATCTAATAAATAATCTATACGGAGATTCAACTCATTTGCATATCTTTTTATTACAGTTCCAACTACAACTACCGCACCTTCAAGTGGATTAAAGATTGAATCCAGTCTGCTTCAAGCAACATGCCTCATTATTATGTCAAAAATATTAAGGCTTTTCCTATAGATCCTTTAACCGTACATCAACCAATCATGAGAGTACAACTAGACATGCTGTAACAAATTAAAGAGCAAATTTACTTTTAATTACATGGAATTTGATTACATTTAGTTCTATTGTAGCACACTCTCAGATAATATTATAGGAAAATATATAGATAAGCTTGATAATGCATTTGTTTTTTATTAAATTGCATTTAATCATTGCTTGAATTTCATGTATTTTGATGCTGTCTCTGAGAGGGATAAGTGGGTCTTTTTACTCATGTATTTCCTAATGCATATTTTCAAATTGAAATGTTGTAAAAGTTTTTTTCTTTAGCTCTTTGGTTATATTTATTTTATCTATACATTCTATGCATATACATTGCAATATGTCATATTTTATTCAAATCAAATAAAAATGTATTAAGTTTATATGGTCCAAACTTTTTTGCTTTCATGAAAAGATGGCACTGTACACTGTTCAATGTTCAAATCCAAATCCTCAATTACTCTATTTTAGGTTAACGTTACTGTGCTGTAAGTAGACATACATAAGCAATCAGTTTGGAGAGCTGGAAACTGGTATTTTTTCATATTGTTGATAAGAGCTGCCATTAACAATAATGTCTTGGATGGCACAGGTGTGTCACTTTCATGCAAACACATGCTCAAATATTTTCAGCTAATCAGGCCACAGAGGGAATTGCCAAACAAGTTGTATGGGTGTAAGGATGAGGCATACACAAATAAACACCCCACCTCAGCTGCACCCAAATGTTACAATTACAAGTGAATAATCTTCATAGTATTACTCTAAATACCACTCCTGTGAATCTAAGACTAGTTAGATTTTATGTGACTGACAGCTAACAGCCTTACAGCTATATTTTTTATTCCACCCACTGAAACAGTGTTAAAGTTAATGAGATAATTAAGTGATTAATTTATTGAAGATACCTGATGATAACAAGCAGAATCACCAAAGGAGAAAATCACAATTTTTAAGTTACCATCATCGAGGTCAGGGTTTGTTTTAGTTCTCTTGTAGAGCTCTTGACCCTTGTTATACTGTGTTTGGGCTGGTGTAACTGGGCTGAGCTATAACAGCCAGACAAGCAAAGAAAAAAGATGATCAGGTGGTGTTGGTTATGTTTTCACATAATCATTGTTTGATCTGAATCACTGAACTCATGTAGAGCTCAATCTCTGAGTTAGATTCACATTATTGATTACAGCAGAAAATCAGCTATTCCAACATAATCTAAAGGATTTCTCAAAAGTTGTTCTGAGATATAGAAGTTGAAATTGATTGAAATATTTTTGAGAGCCTAACAATACAAATATCTTGATTACTGGGTTTGATATTCTTCTTATTGTACTAATTTGACTTTCCTGAAGGGAATAGCCTACCGGTTTGCAAGGAAAATCAATTGTGTTGAAATGTTTGAATCCAGGAATGGAAAAAAAGTAGAATTTTAATCTGATATTCTTTATTGTGGGATTTCAATAAAGTTCTGCATGCTACTGTAATAAATATTCATGAATTACTGCACACTGGCTGCTGTAGATGAAATAAAATTACATTTTGCTGGTGAACGATCAATTCATCCGCTGTCATTCAAAATCCATTGATTATTTGAATGTGGATTTTATTCCTACAATTTTGCCATTTTAAATACCAATCTTATTATTATTATTATTTACATTCTCACTTGCGTAGGTTTATGAAAACATTATACAACATCACTTTTAAGTTCCAGCAGGTGTTCCATTCCAACAAGCATCACAGAAAGATTTGGGTGTTCACCTGTACATGCACCACACCCAAGGATTCATGTGTTAGGCTTGACTGTAATGAGAAGAATGACAACTACTTCTCTTGACTTGATAAGAAAAGATGGCACTTAAAATAAAATTACTGTAGGTTACTTTTTATCAGGGGTGCGGAAAGATAAGAAACAATATCGAGTCTATAAAACACGTCAACTCCGCGAAGCGCAACACGCCTGAGAACACTCGTTTAAACAGCATAAACACCGGGACATTTGACTACACATCACATTTTTGACATTATTGATAGCCTTCTGCTTGCAATCGTAATGCGACATGCCGGGCTAGATGACATAAATTATGCCTTTAAATAAAAGGGTTACTGAGCTGTTTTCACTGGCATATAGCCTACAATAAAATTGAACACAAAAAAACTGCCTACCACACAACACCGAAGGTGGACTTGCACTCCGGAGTAGCGAACAAATTCTTTTTTTCTTACTTTTTTCTTTCTTTCCTAATTTGTTGGTTTTCCTATTACCACCAAACGACACATTTCAGATTCTTTCAAAAGGAAGCTTTGGTTATGTATAAAAAATTATGTCTAATCTTGCGAACCTGTAAACTCACCGAATTTTTCAGAAACCTTTAATAGCCCTATAATGATTTTAATGTAATAAAAACACAGGCTTGTAGTCACAATTGCAAACAAATTAGGTGAACATTAGGACTACTGAATAAGAAAAAGGACAAATTAAACCATAGTGAGTTCCAATGTCAGAAGATCAACCGATTTGTTTTTTGTTTTTGTTTTTTTCTCTAAACCATATAAAAGTCATTTTGAATATTTAACATTTTATGTCAAATATTCTTTTAAAACAGTTAATTATAGTTGTCCGTTTGAATAATTACAGTTATTATAAGTCTAGAATAGATTTTTAGATTTTTTAATATGGCTACATTGATTTTTACAAATAAAAAAGAGCAATTTTGAAAAACAAAGAAAAAAATCCTCCAAGAAATTTAGAATGTCCATTTTTCTCCCTGATACCCGCTGAATTTTTATAGTGAACATAGCCTACATGCGATATTTATCAAATGGAATACAACTAGGCCCTATGTAAGGAAAAAATCAGTGTATATTTTTATAGTAGGCTATAAACCATAGGAAGTATACGATATCACAATACGAGTTTAAGAAAACATTCTGAGAAACAAGGAAGCCAGTGAACCTATGTGTCAGAATGTGAGGAATGCTTAGGTAAACCTGCTGTCTTTTGTTCTGGGCTGGTTTGACCTCACATGTGTAGTAATCGTGATTAGTTGACGTATGATCCTTAAAAAGAACGTTCTGCACAATCATCTTTATTGTCGCAATCTGCCTATTTATGAAACTGTTTTTGATGTTATTGTTGTTGTTTTTAATAGTGTAAACTTGTGCAACTTCATTTTCTGTTTTTCCAAATATTCATGCAGTAATATCGACAAATTCAGATTTTTTTTTCTTTTTCTTTTTTTTAACCAAATTGTGTATGCAAGTGTTAAGAAATTGGTCTGTCCCGCGAATTTCGGATAGATTTAAAATAATTATTGATATAAATATATTGAAAACAGTGATATAACCATGATATGTGAATTACATATATTTATAGTCCTAAACCAAAAAAATATGGTTTTGTCATGTTATTTAACAGTTTCTATAAATAAGCATGACTATAATTCATTGTTGCGCAATCCAGACATTTTAGACAGCCACTATAAGATATTAGAAAAACGTCACGATATCTGCAAGGGACATTCCAGATAGCTTATCCGTGCATATCAGTGAAGCAATAAAGCACAATCAGGACGTCACTGAGTGCTATTTAAGAAGAAGTTAAAAACTGGAGTACCCACTTAAAGACACTTTGGCAGCGGCGGATTACCAATCTAGGTGTTCATCATAAAACTATCGGCCCAAGGATTGGTAAGGATATTTTATTTCACAAAAATATATTTGTGTTAATTATATTCATATTATAAAGTATAGTTTGTATTGCTGGAAACATCGCAAAATATACATAACAATTAAAGCATTACTATGTTAATGGAAAATTAAATGTAATATGATAAAATGTTACAGTTGTCATGCTGTGTGGTCTGTGAATTATGTGGTTGTTTATGATAGATCTCTCAAAATTTGATAAATGGTAGCCAAATTTGTCTACTACAAATATAACTTACTTGGACATATACTACACAATCACAGATTATGTGAGTTAATTTCAAACACAAAGTTTTTCATTGAGACAACCTACTCCACTACTGGGGATAGATAAATTTATTCAAGAACATTATTGAAGAAAAAAAAGAATAATACAAAAATTACTTTTATTACTTTAAATTTAACACAAACAATTGCAGTGTGTGTGTGTTTGTGTGTCATACTGTATTCCTGTCACATAAGGGTTCAAGTCACTAGCTATAGTAACTAGCTATGTTGCCATCCATTTATTTTTATGTGAATTTTGGGACATTTTTTGGGACATTTTGGTATCACATAAAAAAAAAAAAAAAAAAAAAAAGCTGGATGAAAATGCCAAGTTGCACATAAATACTAAAAATGTGCACGCATGCACACACACACAGGTTTGTTTTTGTGAATTGTGAGGACATTCCATAGGCGTAATGGTTTTTATACTGTACAAACTGTATTTTCTATTGCCCTACACATAAATCTACCCATCACAGAAAACTGTGCACATTTTTACTTTCTCAAAAAAACTCATTCCCTTTTGAAAAATGGGGACATATGTATGATATTGATGACATCACCACAGCTCTTTTCTGACTTGTCAAACTGGCAGTGTTACAACTGACCCAGTGTTACAACACTTCCCAGTCTCCCCCTAAGCAATATGCTGTTTTAAAAAGGAAACTTTAAAAGTAATAGTAAGTAAGTAATAAGTACTAATTTAAGTAAAAATAAATTCACATAATAATGCAATCAATAAAAATGAAATTGCAGTCTTATAATGAGTATACTATTTATTTTTGGAATCTGATTAGGTAATCCAGATCATATATAATCAGTTGCTACCCAGTATTGTATGTACATATTTATGTGTGTGTGTGTGTGTGTGTATAAACTTTGTGCATATTGCTTGCTTTGCAGTCTTTTATTATCACCGCTGTACTCTTCACAGAATGGAGAGAAAAGGTTTGATTATCATCTGCATTTTTATTGGTAGGTAAAATAAATCAT
The DNA here is from genome assembly GCF_024489055.1 of Chanodichthys erythropterus. Lineage (NCBI taxonomy): Eukaryota > Metazoa > Chordata > Actinopteri > Cypriniformes > Xenocyprididae > Chanodichthys > Chanodichthys erythropterus. Next base: position 42,753,760 of record NC_090232.1, read on the forward strand.
ACCTGTAAAAAAAAAACAATAATATTTCTTCAATTTGCTTGAACATAAAATATACTGTATGTGTGGAAAATATATATATAAAAAACGTTAATGAAACACTAACTTTTTGCTTACTCTAGCAACAATACAAAATGCAACAACTCAGACCACAACAACAGATTCAACATCATCACCATCATCTGTTAGTACTGCCGACACATCTACAACACCCACAGCTACAACAATATCATCAGCAGACACAACTCTTGCTGAAACATCCACCAGTACAGTAGTTACCACAACAGCACCACAAACAACAGCTGAATCGTCTACAACACCTACAGCGACAACAACAGTTCCTGCTGAAACATCCACCAGTACAGCAGGAGAAACCACAACAGCACCACAAACGAGTGTTACAACAGCTGAGTCCTCCACAACACCTACAACAACATCAGTGTCTTCAGCGACCACTACAGTTCCTGCTGAAACATCTACCACTACAGCAGGAGAAACCATAACAACACCACAAACTAGCGTTACAACAGCTGAATCCTCCACAACACCTACAACAACAGTGTCCTCAGCGACTACTACAGTTCCTGCTGAAACATCCACCACTACAGCAGGGGAAACCACAACAACACCCCAAACTAGTGTTACAACAGCTGAATCCTCCACAACACCAACAACATCAGTGTTTTCAGCGACTACTACAGTTCCTGCTGGAACATCCACCACTACAGCAGGAGAAACCACAACAACACCACAAACTAGTGTTACAACAGCTGAATCCTCCACAACACCAACAACATCAGTGTCTTCAGCGACCACTAAAGTTCCTGCTGAAACATTTACCACTACAGCAGGAGAAACCACAACAACACCACAAACTAGTATTACAACAGCTGAATCCTCCACAACACCAACAACAACATCAGTGTCTTCAGCGACCACTACAGTTCCTGCTGAAACATTTACCACTACAGCAGGAGAAACCACAACAACACCACAAACTAGTGTTACAACAGCTGAATCCTCCACAACACCAACAACATCAGTGTTTTCAGCGACTACTACAGTTCCTGCTGAAACATCCACAACTACAGCAGGAGAAACCACAACAACACCACAAACTAGTGTTACAACAGCTGAATCGTCCACAACACCAACAACAACAGTGTCCTCAGCGACCACTACAGTTCCTGCTGAAACATCCACCACTACAGCAGGAGAAACCACAACAACACCACAAACTAGTGTTACAACAGCTGAATCCTCCACAACAACAACAACAACAGTGTCTTCAGCGACCACTACAGTTCCTGCTGAAACATCCACCACTACAGCAGGAGAAACCACAACAACACCACAAACTAGTGTTACAACAGCTGAATCCTCCACAACAATAACAACAACAACATCAGTGTCCCCAGCGACCACTACAGTTCCTGCTGAAACATCCACCACTACAGCAGGAGAAACCACAACAACACCACAAACTACTATTGCAATAGCTGAATCGTCCACAACACCTACAACAACAACAACAGTGTCCTCAGCGACCACTACAGTTCCTGCTGGAACATCCACCACTACAGCAGGAGAAACCACAACAACACCACAAACTAGTGTTACAACAGCTGAATCCTCCACAACACCCACAACAACAGCAGTGTCCTCAGCGACCACTACAGTTCCTGCTGGAACATCCACCACTACAGCAGGAGAAACCACAACAACACCACAAACTAGTGTTGCAACAGCTGAATCCTCCACAACACCCACAACAACAGCATTGTCCTCAGCGACTACTACAATTCCTGCTGAAACATCCACAACTACAGCAGGAGAAACCACAACAGCACCACAAACTAGTGTTACAACAGCTGAATCCTCCACAACACCCACAACAACAACAGTGTCCTTAGCGACTACTACAGTTCCTGCTGGAACATCTACCACTACAGCAGGAGAAACCACAACAACACCACAAACTAGCGTTACAACAGCTGAATCCTCCACAACACTAACAACAACATCAGTGTCCTCAGCGACCACTACAGTTCCTGCTGGAACATCCACCACTGCAGCAGGAGAAACCACAACAGCACCACAAACTAGTGTTACAACAGCTGAATCCTCCACAACACCTACAACAACAACAGTGTCCTCAGCGACTACTACAGTTCCTGCTGAAACATCCACAACTACAGCAGGAGAAACCACAACAGCACCACAAACTAGTGTTACAACAGCTGAATCCTCCACAACAACAACAACAACAGTGTCTTCAGCGACCACTACAGTTCCTGCTGAAACATCCACCACTACAGCAGGAGAAACCACAACAACACCACAAACTAGTGTTACAGCAGCTGAATCCTCCACAACACTAACAACAACAGCATTGTCCTCAGCTACTACTACAGTTCCTGCTGAAACATCTACCACTACAGCAGGAGAAACCACAACAACACCACAAACTAGTGTTACAACAGCTGAATCCTCCACAACACCTACAACAACAACAGTGTCCTCAGCGACTACTACAGTTCCTGCTGAAACATCTACCACTACAGCAGGAGAAACCACAACAACACCACAAACTAGTGTTACAGCAGCTGAATCCTCCACAACACCCACAACAACAGCATTGTCCTCAGCGACTACTACAGTTCCTGCTGAAACATCCACAACTACAGCAGGAGAAACCACAACAACACCACAAACTAGTGTTACAACAGCTGAATCCTCCACAACACCCACAACAACAGCAGTGTCCTCAGCGACTACTACAGTTCCTGCTGAAACATCCACCACTACAGCAGGAGAAACCACAACAACACCACAAACTAGTGTTACAACAGCTGAATCCTCCACAACACCCACAACAACAGCATTGTCCTCAGCGACTACTACAGTTCCTGCTGAAACATCCACAACTACAGCAGGAGAAACCACAACAACACCACAAACTAGTGTTACAACAGCTGAATCCTCCACAACACCCACAACAACAGCAGTGTCCTCAGCGACTACTACAGTTCCTGCTGAAACATCCACAACTACAGCAGGAGAAACCACAACAGCACCACAAACTAGTGTTACAACAGCTGAATCCTCCACAACACCCACAACAACAACAGTGTCTTCAGCGACTACTACAGTTCCTGCTGGAACATCTACCACTACAGCAGGAGAAACCACAACAACACCACAAACTAGTGTTACAACAGCTGAATCCTCCACAACACCCACAACAACAGCAGTGTCCTCAGCGACTACTACAGTTCCTGCTGAAACATCCACAACTACAGCAGGAGAAACCACAACAGCACCACAAACTAGTGTTACAACAGCTGAATCCTCCACAACACCCACAACAACAACAGTGTCTTCAGCGACTACTACAGTTCCTGCTGAAACATCCACAACTACAGCAGGAGAAACCACAACAACACCACAAACTAGTGTTACAACAGCTGAATCCTCCACAACACCCACAACAACAGCAGTGTCCTCAGCGACTACTACAGTTCCTGCTGAAACATCCACAACTACAGCAGGAGAAACCACAACAACACCACAAACTAGTGTTACAACAGCTGAATCCTCCACAACAACAACAACAACAGTGTCTTCAGCGACCACTACAGTTCCTGCTGAAACATCCACCACTACAGCAGGAGAAACCACAACAACACCACAAACTAGTGTTACAACAGCTGAATCCTCCACAACACCAACAACATCAGTGTCTTCAGCGACCACTACAGTTCCTGCTGAAACATCCACCACTACAGCAGGAGAAACCACAACAACACCACAAACTAGTGTTACAACAGCTGAATCCTCCACAACAATAACAACAACAACAACAGTGTCTTCAGCGACCACTACAGTTCCTGCTGAAACATCCACCACTACAGCAGGAGAAACCACAACAACACCACAAACTAGTGTTACAACAGCTGAATCCTCCACAACACCTACAACAACAACAGTGTCCTCAGCGACCACTACAGTTCCTGCTGAAACATCCACCACTACAGCAGGAGAAACCACAACAACACCACAAACTAGTGTTACAACAGCTGAATCCTCCACAACACCTACAACAACAACAGTGTCCTCAGCGACCACTACAGTTCCTGCTGAAACATCTACCACTACAGCAGGAGAAACCACAACAACACCACAAACTAGTGTTACAACAGCTGAATCCTCCACAACACTAACAACAACAACAGTGTCCTCAGCGACCACTACAGTTCCTGCTGAAACATCTACCACTACAGCAGGAGAAACCACAACAACACCCCAAACTAGTGTTACAACAGCTGAATCCTCCACAACACCTACAACAACAGTGTCCTCAGCGACTACTACAGTTCCTGCTGAAACATCCACAACTACAGCAGGAGAAACCACAACAACACCACAAACTAGCGTTACAACAGCTGAATCCTCCACAACACCTACAACATCAACAGCAGTGTCCTCAGCGACTACTAAAGTTCCTGCTGGAACATCCACCACTACAGCAGGAGAAACCACAACAACACCACAAACTAGCGTTACAACAGCTGAATCCTCCACAACACCAACAACATCAGTGTTTTCAGCAACTACTACAGTTCCTGCTGAAACATCCACCACTACAGCAGGAGAAACCACAACAGCACCACAAACTAGCGTTACAACAGCTGAATCCTCCACAACACCAACAACATCAGTGTCTTCAGCGACCACTACAGTTCCTGCTGAAACATCTACCACTACAGCAGGAGAAACCACAACAACACCACAAACTAGCGTTACAACAGCTGAATCCTCCACAACACTAACAACAACAACAGTGTCCTCAGCGACCACTACAGTTCCTGCTGAAACATCTACCACTACAGCAGGAGAAACCACAACAACACCCCAAACTAGTGTTACAACAGCTGAATCCTCCACAACACCTACAACAACAACAGTGTCCTCAGCGACCACTACAGTTCCTGCTGAAACATCTACCACTACAGCAGGAGAAACCACAACAACACCACAAACTAGCGTTACAACAGCTGAATCCTCCACAACACTAACAACAACAACAGTGTCCTCAGCGACCACTACAGTTCCTGCTGAAACATCTACCACTACAGCAGGAGAAACCACAACAACACCCCAAACTAGTGTTACAACAGCTGAATCCTCCACAACACTAACAACAACAACAGTGTCATCAGCGACCACTACAGTTCCTGCTGAAACATCTACCACTACAGCAGGAGAAACCACAACAACACCACAAACTAGCGTTACAACAGCTGAATCCTCCACAACACTAACAACAACAACAGTGTCCTCAGCGACCACTACAGTTCCTGCTGAAACATCTACCACTACAGCAGGAGAAACCACAACAACACCCCAAACTAGTGTTACAACAGCTGAATCCTCCACAACACCTACAACAACAGTGTCCTCAGCGACTACTACAGTTCCTGCTGAAACATCCACAACTACAGCAGGAGAAACCACAACAACACCACAAACTAGCGTTACAACAGCTGAATCCTCCACAACACCTACAACAACAACAGTGTCCTCAGCGACCACTACAGTTCCTGCTGAAACATCCACCACTACAGCAGGAGAAACCACAACAACACCACAAACTAGTGTTACAACAGCTGAATCCTCCACAACACCTACAACAACAGTGTTTTCAGCGACTACTACAGTTCCTGCTGAAACATCCACCACTACAGCAGGAGAAACCACAACAACACCACAAACTAGTGTTACAACAGCTGAATCCTCCACAACACCTACAACAACAACAGTGTCCTCAGCGACCACTACAGTTCCTGCTGAAACATCTACCACTACAGCAGGAGAAACCACAACACCACCACAAACTAGCGTAACAACAGCTGAATCCTCCACAACAACAACAACAACAACAGCAGTGTCCTCAGAGACCACTACAGTTCCTGCTGAAACATCCACCACTACAGCAGGAGAGACCACAACAGCACCACAAACTAGCGTTACAACAGCTGAATCCTCCACAACACCTACAACAACAACAGTGTCTTCAGCGACCACTACAGTTCCTGCTGGAACATCCACCACTACAGCAGGAGAAACCACAACAACACCACAAACTACTATTGCAACAGCTGAATCCTCCACAACACCTACAACAACAGCAGCAGTGTCCTCAGCGACCACTACAGTTCCTGCAGGAACATTCACCACTACAGCAGGAGAAACCACAACAGCACCACAAACTAGCGTTACAACAGCTGAATCCTCCACAACACCAACAACATCAGTGTCTTCAGCGACCACTACAGTTCCTGCTGAAACATCCACCACTACAGCAGGAGAAACCACAACAACACCACAAACTAGTGTTACAACAGCTGAATCTTCCACAACAACAACAACAACAGCAGTGTCTTCAGCGACCACTACAGTTCCTGCTGGAACATCCACCACTACAGCAGGAGAAACCACAACAACACCACAAACTACTATTGCAACAGCTGAATCCTCCACAACACCTACAACAACAGCAGCAGTGTCCTCAGCGACCACTACAGTTCCTGCAGGAACATTCACCACTACAGCAGGAGAAACCACAACAACACCACAAACTACTATTGCAATAGCTGAATCGTCCACAACACCTACAACAACATCAGTGTCTTCAGCGACCACTACAGTTCCTGCAGGAACATCCACAACTACAGCAGGAGAAACCACAATAGCACCACAAACTAGTGTTACAACAGCTGAATCATCCACACCAACAACAACAACAGTGTTCTCAGCGACTACTACAGTTCCTGCTGAAACATCCACCACTACAGCAGGAGAAACCACAACAGCACCACAAACTAGCGTAACAACAGCTGAATCTTCCACAACACCTACAACAACAACAGTGTCCTCAGCGACCACTACAGTTCCTGCTGAAACATCTACCACTACAGCAGGAGAAACCACAATAACACCACAAACTAGTGTTACAACAGCTGAATCATCCACACCAACAACAACAACAGTGTTCTCAGCGACTACTACAGTTCCTGCTGAAACATCCACCACTACAGCAGGAGAAACCACAACAGCACCACAAACTAGCGTAACAACAGCTGAATCTTCCACAACACCTACAACAACAACAGTGTCCTCAGCGACCACTACAGTTCCTGCTGGAACATCCACCACTACAGCAGGAGAAACCACAACAACACCACAAACTAGTGTTACAACAGCTGAATCCTCCACAACACCTACAACAACAGCAGTGTCCACAGCGACTACTACAGTTCCTGCTGAAACATCCACAACTACAGCAGGAGAAACCACAACAGCACCACAAACTAGTGTTACAACAGCTGAATCTTCCACAACAACAACAACAACAGTGTCCTCAGCGACTACTACAGTTCCTGCTGAAACATCTACCACTACAGCAGGAGAAACCACAACAACACCACAAACTAGTGTTACAACAGCTGAATCCTCCACAACACCTACAACAACAGCAGTGTCCTCAGCGACTACTACAGTTCCTGCTGAAACATCCACCACTACAACAGGAGAAACCACAACAACACCACAAACTATTGTTACAACAGCTGAATCCTCCACAACACCCACAACAACAGCAGTGTCCTCAGCGACTACTACAGTTCCTGCTGGAACATCCACCACTACAGCAGGAGAAACCACAACAACACCACAAACTAGTGTTGCAACAGCTGAATCCTCCACAACACCCACAACAACAGCATTGTCCTCAGCGACTACTACAATTCCTGCTGAAACATCCACAACTACAGCAGGAGAAACCACAACAGCACCACAAACTAGTATTACAACAGCTGAATCCTCCACAACACCCACAACAACAGCAGTGTCCTCAGCGACTACTACAGTTCCTGCTGGAACATCTACCACTACAGCAGGAGAAACCACAACAACACCACAAACTAGTGTTACAACAGCTGAATCCTCCACAACACCCACAACAACAGCAGTGTCCTCAGCGACTACTACAGTTCCTGCTGGAACATCCACCACTACAGCAGGAGAAACCACAACAACACCACAAACTAGTGTTACAACAGCTGAATCCTCCACAACACCCACAACAACATCAGTTTCCTCAGCGACTACTACAGTTCCTGCTGGAACATCCACCACTACAGCAGGAGAAACCACAACAACACCACAAACTAGTGTTACAACAGCTGAATCCTCCACAACACCCACAACAACATCAGTGTCCTCAGCGACTACTACAGTTCCTGCTGGAACATCCACCACTACAGCAGGAGAAACCACAACAACACCACAAACTAGTGTTACAACAGCTGAATCCTCCACAACACCCACAACAACAGCAGTGTCCTCAGCGACCACTACAGTTCCTGCTGGAACATCCACCACTACAGCAGGAGAAACCACAACAACACCACAAACTAGTGTTGCAACAGCTGAATCCTCCACAACACCCACAACAACAGCATTGTCCTCAGCGACTACTACAATTCCTGCTGAAACATCCACAACTACAGCAGGAGAAACCACAACAGCACCACAAACTAGTGTTACAACAGCTGAATCCTCCACAACACCCACAACAACAACAGTGTCCTTAGCGACTACTACAGTTCCTGCTGGAACATCTACCACTACAGCAGGAGAAACCACAACAACACCACAAACTAGCGTTACAACAGCTGAATCCTCCACAACACTAACAACAACATCAGTGTCCTCAGCGACCACTACAGTTCCTGCTGGAACATCCACCACTGCAGCAGGAGAAACCACAACAGCACCACAAACTAGTGTTACAACAGCTGAATCCTCCACAACACCTACAACAACAACAGTGTCCTCAGCGACTACTACAGTTCCTGCTGAAACATCCACAACTACAGCAGGAGAAACCACAACAGCACCACAAACTAGTGTTACAACAGCTGAATCCTCCACAACAACAACAACAACAGTGTCTTCAGCGACCACTACAGTTCCTGCTGAAACATCCACCACTACAGCAGGAGAAACCACAACAACACCACAAACTAGTGTTACAGCAGCTGAATCCTCCACAACACTAACAACAACAGCATTGTCCTCAGCTACTACTACAGTTCCTGCTGAAACATCTACCACTACAGCAGGAGAAACCACAACAACACCACAAACTAGTGTTACAACAGCTGAATCCTCCACAACACCTACAACAACAACAGTGTCCTCAGCGACTACTACAGTTCCTGCTGAAACATCTACCACTACAGCAGGAGAAACCACAACAACACCACAAACTAGTGTTACAACAGCTGAATCCTCCACAACACCCACAACAACAGCATTGTCCTCAGCGACTACTACAGTTCCTGCTGAAACATCCACAACTACAGCAGGAGAAACCACAACAACACCACAAACTAGTGTTACAACAGCTGAATCCTCCACAACACCCACAACAACAGCAGTGTCCTCAGCGACTACTACAGTTCCTGCTGAAACATCCACCACTACAGCAGGAGAAACCACAACAACACCACAAACTAGTGTTACAACAGCTGAATCCTCCACAACACCCACAACAACAGCATTGTCCTCAGCGACTACTACAGTTCCTGCTGAAACATCCACAACTACAGCAGGAGAAACCACAACAACACCACAAACTAGTGTTACAACAGCTGAATCCTCCACAACACCCACAACAACAGCAGTGTCCTCAGCGACTACTACAGTTCCTGCTGAAACATCCACAACTACAGCAGGAGAAACCACAACAGCACCACAAACTAGTGTTACAACAGCTGAATCCTCCACAACACCCACAACAACAACAACAGTGTCTTCAGCGACTACTACAGTTCCTGCTGGAACATCTACCACTACAGCAGGAGAAACCACAACAACACCACAAACTAGTGTTACAACAGCTGAATCCTCCACAACACCCACAACAACAGCAGTGTCCTCAGCGACTACTACAGTTCCTGCTGAAACATCCACAACTACAGCAGGAGAAACCACAACAGCACCACAAACTAGTGTTACAACAGCTGAATCCTCCACAACACCCACAACAACAACAGTGTCTTCAGCGACTACTACAGTTCCTGCTGAAACATCCACAACTACAGCAGGAGAAACCACAACAACACCACAAACTAGTGTTACAACAGCTGAATCCTCCACAACACCCACAACAACAGCAGTGTCCTCAGCGACTACTACAGTTCCTGCTGAAACATCCACAACTACAGCAGGAGAAACCACAACAGCACCACAAACTAGTGTTACAACAGCTGAATCCTCCACAACACCCACAACAACAACAGTGTCTTCAGCGACTACTACAGTTCCTGCTGGAACATCTACCACTACAGCAGGAGAAACCACAACAACACCACAAACTAGTGTTACAACAGCTGAATCCTCCACAACACCCACAACAACAGCAGTGTCCTCAGCGACCACTACAGTTCCTGCTGGAACATCCACCACTACAGCAGGAGAAACCACAACAACACCACAAACTAGTGTTGCAACAGCTGAATCCTCCACAACACCCACAACAACAGCATTGTCCTCAGCGACTACTACAATTCCTGCTGAAACATCCACAACTACAGCAGGAGAAACCACAACAGCACCACAAACTAGTGTTACAACAGCTGAATCCTCCACAACACCCACAACAACAACAGTGTCCTTAGCGACTACTACAGTTCCTGCTGGAACATCTACCACTACAGCAGGAGAAACCACAACAACACCACAAACTAGCGTTACAACAGCTGAATCCTCCACAACACTAACAACAACATCAGTGTCCTCAGCGACCACTACAGTTCCTGCTGGAACATCCACCACTGCAGCAGGAGAAACCACAACAGCACCACAAACTAGTGTTACAACAGCTGAATCCTCCACAACACCTACAACAACAACAGTGTCCTCAGCGACTACTACAGTTCCTGCTGAAACATCCACAACTACAGCAGGAGAAACCACAACAGCACCACAAACTAGTGTTACAACAGCTGAATCCTCCACAACAACAACAACAACAGTGTCTTCAGCGACCACTACAGTTCCTGCTGAAACATCCACCACTACAGCAGGAGAAACCACAACAACACCACAAACTAGTGTTACAGCAGCTGAATCCTCCAAAACACTAACAACAACAGCATTGTCCTCAGCTACTACTACAGTTCCTGCTGAAACATCTACCACTACAGCAGGAGAAACCACAACAACACCACAAACTAGTGTTACAACAGCTGAATCCTCCACAACACCTACAACAACAACAGTGTCCTCAGCGACTACTACAGTTCCTGCTGAAACATCTACCACTACAGCAGGAGAAACCACAACAACACCACAAACTAGTGTTACAGCAGCTGAATCCTCCACAACACCCACAACAACAGCAGTGTCCTCAGCGACTACTACAGTTCCTGCTGAAACATCCACCACTACAGCAGGAGAAACCACAACAACACCACAAACTAGTGTTACAACAGCTGAATCCTCCACAACACCCACAACAACAGCATTGTCCTCAGCGACTACTACAGTTCCTGCTGAAACATCCACAACTACAGCAGGAGAAACCACAACAACACCACAAACTAGTGTTACAACAGCTGAATCCTCCACAACACCCACAACAACAGCAGTGTCCTCAGCGACTACTACAGTTCCTGCTGAAACATCCACAACTACAGCAGGAGAAACCACAACAGCACCACAAACTAGTGTTACAACAGCTGAATCCTCCACAACACCCACAACAACAACAGTGTCTTCAGCGACTACTACAGTTCCTGCTGGAACATCTACCACTACAGCAGGAGAAACCACAACAACACCACAAACTAGTGTTACAACAGCTGAATCCTCCACAACACCTACAGCAACTTCAACATCAACAGATTCTTCCACAGTCTCATCAACTCTTCCTGGAGCATCCACCACTAGTGCTGGAGTTACATCTACAGCACCACAATCAACAGCTGCTTCTCTTACTTCAACTGTAATCTTTTCAAATGCATTTGAAAGCACAGCTGTTAGTGCACCCACAATATCAACAGCAACCACAACAGGACCCTCAACATCTATGACAACTGAAGTGCCCACAACTACTGCAAATATAGTTTCAATCAATACTTCAGGTAAGCTGCATTACTCAATAGATCTTTAAAAAGTATATTCTTCTACAACTTTAATAAAATAAGTATAGGATACCCAAAACCATTGTTTATGTGCGTTTATTGTTTTGACTAGAATGAAGCCAAAATAAAGGTTAATACCCTATATTTGCCTATATGGACTCCCAACTAATATCTTTTTTCCCCCATCTTTGGCTACAACAGCAATTCCTTCTACAGCTTCAACAGCATCTACAGATTCTACGGCATCTACAGCTTTGACAGTGTCTACAGCATCTACAACATCTACAGCATCCACTGCTTCAACAGCATCTACAGTGTCTACAGTTTCTACAGCATCTACAGCATCAACAGCTTCTACAGCATCTACAGCTTTGACAGTGTCTACAGCATCTACAACTTCTACAGCTTCAACAGCATCTACTGCGTCTACAACTTCTACAACTTTCACAACAACTACTGCAAAAATACCTGAAGTGAAATCCGATTTGGTGTTTCGCTCTTTTGACACATTTATAGATGCACTCAGCAATCAAACCTCAGAGGAGTTCAAGAATAGGTCTAAGCTTGTTGTAGATCAGGTGAGTTCAAACTGAATTTACTGGAACACACTAATGATACTTTTCTTGACTTTTAAACTCATAGTTAACAGAAGAGACAACAATTATGTAACCAACAATCATATATTGCCATACTCTATTTTAATTGATGTCTGTAATCGTTTCTGTTCCAGCTTGAAAGAGTCTACAGACCCAAATATATGAACTTCCTCAGAGTGATTGTCATAGGATTCAGGTAAATACAGCATATTGAAATGTTGCTTATTTTATGTATTCTCTCTCTCTCTCTCTCTCTCTCTCTCTCTCTCTCTCTCTCTCTCTCTCTCTCTCTCTCTCTCTCTCTCTATCTCTCTGTGATTGAAAGAAAGAGCAAAAAAAAATAAAGAATCCAATAAACTTAAGCTTCCATAATAATTTCAGCATTTATATATTTCAGAGCTGGGTCAATCATCACAACAACAGAAATATTCTTCAGCCTTAACCAATCCGCCCCATCTGTTCAAGAGATTTCAGACACCCTCTTGACAGCAGTGGGAACAGGAGGTGTCAATCCACTGAACATAATTCCTCAGTCAGTTTCAATCAATGGTTCAGGTAAGCTTGATTACTCCATAGATGGAAATTTGGAACACAAAACCTTTTTTTTTCTAACAATTTAGGATTTATCTATATTTGTTCTTGTTTTTTCTCGTTTTCACTAGAATGAAGCAAAAAAAAAAAAAAAAAAAAAAAAAAATGAACTCTGATATTTCATCTATATTGAGATTGAACTAATTTGCATATATTTTATTACAGCTTCAACTACAACTATCGCTACTACAGTAACTACAACTTCAAGTGGATTAAAGATTGAATCAAGTCTACTTCAAGCAACATGCCTTATTATTATGTCTAAGATATTAAGACATTTTATATAGATCCCTTAATAATATATCAACCAAACATAAGGGTACAACTAGACATGCTGTAACAAATTAAACAAAGAGAAAATTTATTTATTATGTGATATATAGTATTTCCATTGTAACACACTCTCAAATAATGGTATAAAGCAATATAAAGATAAGCTTGATAATGAATTTTTTTCTCAAGAATATATTTGCAGATATTCGTTTAACAGCAGGCTGTTTTCTAGGAGAAAGAAGTCGATCTTTTTTTTCCTCATGTATTTCCTAATGTATGTTTTCAAATGTATACAAAAGCTATTTGTATATTTATTTTAAGGATAAATACTTGTTATACTTTGTTGTCTAAGTTGTAATTGCAACATGTCATATTTATCTTAATCAAATAAAAATATTTATTAAGTTTATATGGTCCAAAATATTTTGCTTTCATGAAAAGAGAATACTATATGTATTCTTACTGTATCTACAGCTTCTACTGTTCAGTGTTCAAATGCAACTAGACTCAGTTAATTCAAATTTTATGTCAGAGTTTCTGTACTGTAAGTAAGCTTTCATAAAGCATTCCATTGGGAAAGCTGTTGGAAACTGGCTTTTTAGTGTAGTGTAAGTGTTGTGTAAACGAAATTAAACGCTCTCGAAAGAAGGAGACAGGAACGGGCAAACAGTAAACATTTAATCACAAAATAAACACAACAAAATGAAAGTAAAGCATATAAAGCCTGGTCCTCTCTCGTCCTTCACTGTCGTTACTCTTCTTTATATGATTCTGAAGCTTCTCCGTGGGACCTGAGACCAGTGTGACGCACAGGTCATGCTCATTAGCACTCATGCCACTGGCCTCACTCCGCTCCCACGGCTCTCGGCCCCACCCTGCTTGCCACATACCCACATCTCTCTCCGTTCTCACTCTGCCTGCTCCTCCCCATCATGACGGATGACAGCAGGTCTGGCCTCCGGTGAATGGCGGCAACCCCCCTGTCCCCTCATGGATGGCAGCCACCCCTCCTCAACCAAGCACGGCAGCGAGCCCTTTGTCCCACTTGTTGCTAAATTGATCCACGTAACAAAATGCTTAATCACCAATTTAACAAATTTAAAGGTTCAGGGAAGAAGGAGACTGGAACTGGCAGATGTTAACATAAAGAACAAAATGAAAGTAAAGCGGCAGCCTCTCACAGACTACTGCATAAACTAAAACAAAACAACAAGTCCAGGCCTGGTCCTCTCTTCCTCCACTTTCAGAGCACCTCCATGGGACTCGAGACTGATGTGGCACACAGGTGACACTCAGTAGGACTCGTACCACTGACCTCGCTCCACTCCCATGGCTCTTGGGCCGACCCTGCTTACCAAAAGTTGCCATTAAAAATGAGCAATTTAATGCCTGGGGTGATACAAGTGTTCCACTCTCAGTCTCATGGCCACATAAACACATGTTCCAATCATTCTTTGGTCATTTCTGGCAGCTATTAAGCAACAGAAGGAATTGCCAAACAAGTTGTATGGGTGACACATAGATAAATAGACACTCTGCTACACCCATGTTATACCCATTTTAAAATAACCAGTGTTTACACTGTTAAAAAAAAAAACTGTCAAATTTACAGTAAAATACCGGCAGCTGTGGTTGCCAGGAATATACCGTGAAAAAAATGTGGAATCTGTAAAAGACGGTATACTGGTTTTGTAACCCTAAATTTTACAGTAGACAACGTATTTGTTTTACCAAAATCATGGTAGAAAAAAACAAATAGATTTGTCAATTATACAGTAATTTTATGTAAAAAATGCAACTTTCCATAGCTTTTTACGAATATTTGCAGTAAAAAAAAAGTTATAATATAATAATATATACAGTAATTTGTTGTTAATTTAACAGTAATACACTGTAAAAAAATCCCAGTAAAATTTACGGTAAAAAAACAGCAGCTGTGGTTGCCAGAACTTTACCGTAAAAAATACAGTTGCAACATAAAAAAAAAAAAAACTGTTAAATTTATGGTAAAATAAGGTATTTTACTAACTGATATAAAGTTCATTTACCAACCTAATGAAGTACTAATATCTGTTTTGTACCTTTATAATACACTGACAGTCACCAAACACAGTGGTGATGAGTCACATGATGAATCAAAGTTCACCACAAGCAGCTTTTCCACCATATAGAAGGCGCACAGTGTCATTCACACACACACTAAACACCATCATGGTAACATGCAAGAAATTTAAAAAATGCAATAAACATTAATTTAACAACATTAGATGTAACATAAAACCCTAATGTACATAACTGATTAGAAAAAAATGAGAAAAACTAAGAAGAAACGAAAATATATCAAATGTGAAGTGTCACGCAGGGAATTGTGGGAATGTTAATTTATGGTTTTTCACTGTAATATTTACAATGAATTGTTATTTTTCACTTCCAAAAACTGTGAATTTAATGGTATTTTACCATAAAATTACATTAAATGGACCATTAGATTTATCACAGTTATTCACCGTATATAGTACGGAAACTTTCTGTAAACCAATTAATAGTTTTTCACCGCAGCATTTTTACAGTCTTTTACTGTCAAAAACACGGTCATTTTTTAATAGACCCTATTATGGTAAATAACTGTAAAAATAACAGAAATATGTTAAACCTTATTAAAACCTTTGACAGTAAAAAACACAGTGAAATTGTATAACAAATTACAGCATTTTATTTTGACCAGATACATTTTACGGTAAATTCCTGCACTGTAAAATATACAGCAAAACACCATCAAATTCCAACGGTAATGGAGCGTAAAACCAAAAACTTCCTTTTACTGTATTAAATAGATTGAATAACCGTTAATTGTGAGACTGGATAAAACTTTGTTTTTTACTGTAATAAAATGTTGAAATTATAAATATTTTCTGTGAAAACAAATAAATATGCATACATTTTACAATTAAATGTTGTAATGTTGAAAATGTCTAAAAACCTTAGATTTTATGGTATTATTTGAGTAAAACTACATCTTTTGGGGTTGTGTTAATCAAAAAAACTGTCAAATTTATGGTAAAATACCAGCAGCTGGAATCTGTAAAAGACAATACGGTATACTGGTTTTGTAACCCTAAATTTTACAGTAGACGACATATTTTTTTTACCAAAATCATGGTAGAAAAAAACAAATATATTTGTCAATTATACAGGTCCACTATTTGGACGTCCAACCATGACCCAACTTGGACGTCATCTTGACGTTCAACATTTGACCTTTGAACGGGGTAATTGTTTTGGATGTCATTTGGACAGAGGTGGAGATTCCAGGGGTCAGAAAGTAAAAGTCCTGCCATATTTTTATTCCACCCACTGAAGCATTAATGAGATAATTAGGTGATAAATTGAGAGATGATTGAGCATTATTGAAGACACCTGATGATAACAAGCAGAATCACCAAAGGAGAAAATCACAATATTTAAGTTACCATCATCGAGGTCAGGGTTTGTTTTAGTTGAGCTCTTGATCCTTGACTTTTTAATATTAGATTTTGTTTGGGCAGTTTTAACTCCATTAAAACCAAACAGACAAGCAAAATTAAAAGATGATCAGGTGTTGTTGGTTATGTTTTTACATAAACATTATTTGATCTGAATCACTGAACTCATTTAGAGCCCAATCGCTGAGTTAGATTTACATTATTGATTACAGCAGCACTGTGATTCTGCAGAAGATCAGCTTATACGATACAGAATTTTTTTTTTAAAAAGTTGTCCTTATCACAAAAAAAAAAAAAGTAATATTTTAGGCACACACAGACATCAAGTATCAGCCTGTGAATCTCAACAACGGTGACAAGCAACATATTCTGATCAACAGATCAACTCTGAACATTAGAAAACAAGCTACTAAAAAGTCACAGAAAAACAGCAACATTTTAATAGTGAGAATAAATGAAATTACTAAGACAATTAAGCTCATAATTTATTCATGCAGCAATGCATGATGGGAGCCATGGATGAATTTTGATTGGTGGCTCCCAGAATGCACTGCAACATGCTTTATGATGGCCACCACTGTTGAGATTCACAGGATGATTCTTGATGTCTGTGTGTTTAAATGAGCTTTACTTTTTTTTTTTAAATCAGAACTCTTAAAAAAAATGTATTGTAAAAGCTGATCTTGTGCTGTAGAATCACAGTTCTACGGTGGCCGAGAGAGCTCAACGCGCTGCAAATGAGAAAACATCTTCATCAGTTTGACAACACATGCGCTGCAAACTCCACAACACTTACAAATGGTGAAACGCGCTGCAAATAAAGAAAACATCTTCATCAGTTTGACAACACACGCGCTGCAAACTCCACAACACTTACAAATAGTGAAACGCGCTGCAAATAAAGAAAACATCTTCATCAGTTTGACAACACATGCGCTGCAAACTCCACAACACTTACAAATAGTGAAACGCGCTGCAAATAAAGAAAACATCTTCATCAGTTTGACAACACATGCGCTGCAAACTCCACAACACTTACAAATGGTGAAACGCGCTGCAAATAAAGAAAACATCTTCATCAGTTTGACAACACACGCGCTGCAAACTCCACATGTTTTCTTTATTTGCAGCGCGTTTCACTATTTGTAAGTGTTGTGGAGTTTGCAGCGCATGTGTTGTCAAACTGATGAAGATGTTTTCTTTATTTGCAGCGCGTTTTTCTTTTTGTAAGTGTTGTGGCGTTTGCAGCGCATATGTGTTGTCAAACTGATGAAGATGTTTTCTTTATTTGCAGCGCGTTTTTCTTTTTGTAAGTGTTGTGGAGTTTGCAGCGCGTGTGTTGTCAAACTGATGAAGATGTTTTCTTTATTTGCAGCGCGTTTCACTATTTGTAAGTGTTGTGGAGTTTGCAGCGCATGTGTTGTCAAACTGATGAAGATGTTTTCTCATTTGCAGCGCGTTGAGCTCTCTCGGCCACCGTAGAACTGTGATTCTACAGCACAAGATCAGCTTTTACAATACATTTTTTTTAAGAGTTCTGATTTAAAAAAAAAAAAAGTAAAGCTCATTTAAACACACAGACATCAAGAATCATCCTGTGAATCTCAACAGTGGTGGCCATCATAAAGCATGTTGCAGTGCATTCTGGGAGCCACCAATCAAAATTCATCCATGGCTCCCATCATGCATTGCTGCATGAATAAATTATGAGCTTAATTGTCTTAGTAATTTCATTTATTCTCACTATTAAAATGTTGCTGTTTTTCTGTGACTTTTTAGTAGCTTGTTTTCTAATGTTCAGAGTTGATCTGTTGATCAGAATATGTTGCTTGTCACCGTTGTTGAGATTCACAGGCTGATACTTGATGTCTGTGTGTGCCTAAAATATTATTTTTTTTTTTTTGTGATAAGGACAACTTTTTAAAAAAAAAATTCTGTATCGTATAAGCTGATCTTCTGCAGAATCACAGTGCTGCTGTAATCAATAATGTAAATCTAACTCAGCGATTGGGCTCTAAATGAGTTCAGTGATTCAGATCAAATAATGTTTATGTAAAAACATAACCAACAACACCTGATCATCTTTTAACTTTGCTTGTCTGTTTGGTTTTAATGCAGTTAAAACTGCCCAAACAAAATCTAATATTAAAAAGTCAAGGATCAAGAGCTCAACTAAAACAAACCCTGACCTCGATGATGGTAACTTAAATATTGTGATTTTCTCCTTTGGTGATTCTGCTTTTTATCATCAGGTGTCTTCAATAATGGGCAATCATCACTCAATTAATCACATAATTATCTCATTAATGCTTCAGTGGGTGGAATGAAAATATGGCAGGACTTTTACTTTCTGACCCCTGGAATCTCCACCTCTGCATTTGGACGTCAATAACAGATGCAGGAAATTGACATGATTAATATGTAATATTTGTTTTATAGGGCCTATCAACATGATTAATACACGAAGAGCTCAGATGCCATCTGAAATTTTCTTCTAGAATTATCATTTTTATCAAGCTTGTATATTTAAGTTCAATAATTTCACTTAAATGGCAATGCAAATTACCTATTAATTGTCATTTAAGTGAAAGTACTTAACTATACCACAGCAAAATCCCCACTGTTAAATTAACACCAAAAGTGAACATATGAGTCCATTTTACCAGGTGTTAAAAAGTAACACTGAAGCAGTGTTTAAGTTAATGAGATAATTGATTGATGATTGAGTGATGATTGACAATTAGTGGAGACACCTGATGATAATAAGCAGAATCACTGAAGAAACAACAAAAGAGAGAGATACAACAACTACAACTGACTTCCAGCCATTAAACATTATTACACTTATTATTAACCAGTTTGATTTGATTTCTGTCATACATCAACAAAAGTTCTTACTGAGAATGAACAGATGTTTAGATGTTAATGTTTGAATGAAAGTTTAGTTTGAAGTCACCATGATGGTGAAAAGCATTTCCTTTAGCTGGGCTCTTGACTCTATTAAAGGTACAATATGTAAAATTTTTGCAGTAAAATGTCCAAAAACCACTAGGCTAGTGTTATATATTTTGTCCAGCTGATTACAAACAATATCTCTAATGTTTTCAACTACTTGTAAATCATGAGAAAATCCCCATTCTAAACAGTGACACGGGGCAGTGCAGTCGCCTGTCAATGACGTCAGTTCCCTTTGTTACCGCCCTGCTCTGCTTCATACTACAGTAACGTTAATAATCGCATCCACGAACATGAGTTCTTCCAGACTCCAATCCCTATTCTTTTGCACCGTCCGTTGAGTTAGAGGCCACATGTCCCAAGTTTCCGCTCTAAAACTTGGCGTCATCAAACTACGCCTTTGTTTTGAATAGGCTTCTAGCGACCTCTAGCGGAAAAAAATATCACAAATTGTACCTTTAACATTAATTTATCTCTGGCTGCTCCAACTTTGTGTTTGTAAAACACATTTGTTATGGTCAGAGAAACTATGATCTGGGCTGTGTTTCCCAATAGTGATGTGAACCAAAGGTTACCAGTTTAGGTTAACAATGCTTTGGGAATCACAGCAATGATGGTTTTGTTTTGTTTATGACATTATTTTTGTGAAATGGTCAGATTCATTGGTGACGTCCAGTATTGTCAGTCATATAGATGTTATATTTCTTTCTAGTAAATCTGTTACCACTTGAAATCTAGAAGAGCTTTTATAATCTGAAGAACAGAGGAATAAAAAAAAAAAACACAGACATCAAGAATTAGCATATGACCCTCAACAATGGTGACAATCAAACAAAGTGCTTCATGTTGCAGTGCATGATGGGAGCCACCAATCAAAACTCATCCATGGCTCCCATCATGCATTGCTGCATGAATAAATTATGCAGCTGAATTGTCCTGTAATTTTCATAGATTGTTCATGTTTGCTTTATTTTTCTGTTGTTTTGTTGTGACAGTAGCTTGTTTTGTGATGTTCAGAGTTGATCTGTTTGTCAGTATTTTGTATTTATTTATCGTCACCGTTCTTGAGAATCATATGCTGATTCTTGATGTCTGTGTGTTTTTTTTTTCTTGAGTAGTCGGATTATAAAAGCTCTTCTGAATTTCAAGTGGTAACACATTAACTGAAAAGAAATAATATAACATCTATTTGACCATCATTACTGGATGTCACCAATGAATCTGACAATTTCAAAGAGAATGTCATCATCAAAACAAAACCACCATGACTGTGATTCCCAAAGCATTGTAAACCTAAATTGATCAACTTTAGCTCACAGCACTATTGGGAAACACAGTCCAGATCATAGTTTCTCTGGCCATAACAAATATGCTTTACAAACACAAAGTTGGAACAGCCAAAGACAAATTAATGTTAATAGAGTCAAGAGCCCAGCTAAAGGAAATGCTTTTCACCATCATGGTGACTTCAAACTAAACTTTCATTCAAACATTAACATCTAAACATCTGTTAATTCTCAATAAGAACTTTTGTTGATGTATGACAGAAATCAAATCAAACTGGTTAATAATAAGTGTAATAATGTTTAATGGCTGGAAGTCAGTTGTAGTTGTTGTGTCTCTCTCTTTTTCTCTTGTTGTTTCTTCAGTGATTCTGCTTATTATCATCAGGTGTCTCCACTAATTGTCAATCATCAATCAAATATCTCATTAACTTTAACACTGCTTCAGTGTATCTATAGGCTTGTTTGAGATGAGCAAATTCTGCGCAGAACCGATCACCGGTGATCACCGCGAAATGCATGCCGGTTAGAAATGTGTCCGAGGGTGGGCTGCCTTGCTCTGATGTCATGCTGACGTGTGTCAAAAACCTCTCGCGAGGGCGAGGAGGGCCTCATCGGATTCTGCAGTCGAGCGCAGTTGCTCTCCACCGACTGCGCTGACCAAAAGCACGATGGGAAACGACTTGCTGACGACACAGCTTAAAGCTTATTGGTTTAAACAACCGTGATGTATTGATCTGATTTAAAATGTTTGATTTTAAAACTCTAATGCCATGATTTTATGCGTATAAATTATAGCCTGGGTGCCAGCCCGAACCCCGCCCACAACATTTTTGGGACGGGAAGTTCGGTCTGGACTCGATCCATTGTGGAGTAAAGGTGCATTCACGTGGCCTCGTAATTCCTGTAGTTAGAAGATTCTAGCTTGTAAAAAGCGTTCACGTCCTCCTCGTAGAGCTCGTAATTACAGCTTGTAAGCTGGGAGTTTTCTGAAAGCTCCCAGATGTACCACGTGGCCGCTGTACCACCTGACTGCTGTAGATTGATTTATTAGGCGTTGATAGTGGTGCTATGGAAACGCATAATTCCCAGTCCAAGGACCAAAAGGACGTGAACAGCTCCGAATACAACGTCACGTGTTGTCATTTCAAGATTCCGGTAAATACGAGGTGACGTGAATGCAGCTTAATTATGCTCTGCTCCCAGAAGGCCGAGCCAATCAAATTGCCAGGGCGGGCTTTAATCGATGATGGACAGGCTATCTGCGGTTACGTAACCACCACGTCATCAAAGAGCGCTTGGGTTGAATTGGTTTTCACCAACGATGACTGCAGCTGGAGAAGTAAGATGTTTAGATTCCGCTACCACGTTTGTAATAAAAGAAATCGACAGCGCATTACTTTTAAAAGATGAACAAAGAACCGCAATCAAGGCATTTGTTGATGGGAAAGATGTGTTTGCCGTCCTTCCAACAGGATTCGGCAAAAGTTTAAGTACAAGTTCAACATACATCACTTACTGCGTTGCTCTGATTGGTTGTAGGTCTATCCAATTGAGTGCAGAGTTGTTGTTTTTTTACTGGTTCGGTTAAGACACGCCCCATAATTCAAGTGCAATGGAGCAGTATCAGACTCACATTCTGCCTAGAATATGAGTATGACGAAGTCAGGCTATATAAATTATGTGTGAATATTCCAAAAGTCTCTGACAGTGCAATCTCTCTATGGGTTATGTGATTGTTATCATATTTATAAAAATATATAAAAACATGTCTGTAATTAAAATAAAAATGATTGATACACACATCCTTCGAATGGAAATAAATAACAAGTACTTTGGGTGTCTTGTTCATTATGTTTATTTTCATATAAAAGCAACAGAATGTAAATTACATCCAGTTTATCAGCAACACAGCGCGTGAATCAACAAGTGTGAATCCCGCGATATCCGCCTTAATCTCGCAGGTGTCTGATGCACTACGAGAATGGAGAATTGTCTGTCTTGCCTGCACTTTTTTCACTCCTCCCCTCACTGCAGCCGCCTACTCTCGGCTGAACTTCAGGCGAGGCTAGGCGCATCTCAAACAAGCCTTTTTTAACACCCAGTAAGATGGACTTGTACGTTCACTTTTGGTGTTAATTTAACAGTGGGGATTTTGCTGTGGTTAAGTACTTTCACTTAAATGACAATTAATAGGTAATTTGCATTGCCATTTAAGTGAAATTATTGAACTTAAATATACAAGCTTGATAAAAATTATAATTCTAGAAGAACATTTCAGATGGCACTTAGAGGCTTTTGCATCTGAGCTCTTCGTGTATTAATCATGTTGATAGGCCCTATAAAACAAATATTACATATTAATCATGTCAATTTCCTGCATCTGTTATTGACGTCCAAAAAAATTACCCCGTTCAAAGGTCAAATGTTGAACGTCAAGATGACGTCCAAGTTGGGTCATGGTTGGACGTCCAAATAGTGGACCTGTATAATTGACAAATATATATTTGTTTTTTTCTACCATGATTTTGGTAAAAAAATACGTTGTCTACTGTAAAATTTAGGGTTACAAAACCAGTATACCGTATTGTCTTTTACAGATTCCACATTTTTTTCACGGTATATTCCTGGCAACCACAGCTGCCGGTATTTTACCGTAAATTTGACAATGTCTTTACCGTGAATTCCAATGTGCACAACCCCATAAGATGTAGTTTTACTCAAATAATACCATAAAATCTAAGGTTTTTAGACATTTTCAACATTACAATATTTAATTGTAAAATGTATGCATATTTATTTGTTTTCACAGAAAATATTTATAATTTCAACATTTTATTACAGTAAAAAACAAAGTTTTATCCAGTCTCACAATTAACGGTTATTCAATCTATTTAATACAGTAAAAGGAAGTTTTTGGTTTTACGCTCCATTACCGTTGGAATTTGATGGTGTTTTGCTGTATATTTTACTGACTTTTTTTACAGTGTATAAATAAAGGCTGGTTTGAGTTTATGTGACTGAAAGCTATCACCCTTTCAGCTAAAATCACAGAGGGCCTGTATCCACCGGTTCACTCCAAAATGGAAATATTAAATGGAGCTATTTACTCACCCTCATGTTGTTCCAAAGAGTAGAACCAATGAAACTCAAATGACTTTCAAAATACCTTCCATATCTATAAACCAGAATATCATAGGGACTTAGAGGGTCAGCTCTTCTGACTTTGTACCAGTATAAAAGTTTTGTTTCATTGTGAATATTGTTTCATTGTTCAACAATAATGGTTGTTTCCTTTTCTACATTTGCTCTTTCAGTTTTTCTGGATTCCAAGTCTAACTGCATTGTGCAAGTTTGCCAGCAGACAGCGCCATTGTCTGCTGAATATCTCCGGGGTTTGTCATTTAATCTTCTCTATCTGCAGTCATATTGCTGGTTGGTTGGTTGAGCCTGTACATGTGTTTGGTGGTGGAACGAAACATGAAAGTTGAATTTGATCAAAAGATTTTGAGACATTAAAAATGCTGATCATCAAGTTTGATATTCTTTTTGTGGTTTTAAAAAAGACAGTAATTGTAATAATACCAGTGCACCAATCTGAATGTCCAAATACCAGCAACTAATGTTAAAGGTTTTGGATCCAAGGGGAAGAAAGCCAGAAGGGGAATAATGCTCTGAAAGTGATGATATTAGTGGGAGGTACAGCTTGTTCCCATGCACTGGCTCAACAAACATCAACAAATAACAAACTTCAACATTGTTGGGTTATACAGACTGAGATTTCTCTGCATTCCCTGAATCTTTGCACAAAATATATAGATGGTGAAAGACCTAAATTCTCTGCAATCCTGCATTGAGAAATGTGATTTTTTAATTTTTTGTCAATTCTCTCATGAAATTTGGCACAAAGTGATGAGCCAAGACCCATCTTTGTTTGCAAAGACTGAGCCTTTGGTGAATGCTCCTTTTATACATGGTACCCTCACCTATCAATCCGATGATCGAATCCGATATCAAAACCAATATCAAAATAACTTATATAATATTAAATATTCTGTAATCTTTACACTTTCATTTAGCCTCTGTCCCAAATTTTTTTTTTTTTTTTTTGGAGTGTGTTTCAGCTATAAAAATCAAAACTTATTTATTTTTACAAAATACAATTAATTTGGTCATTGGAAATCTTTTCTTTTTACTTTTGTCCAGGCCCAATTCTATGGGGGTGATAGGGGGTGCTAAACACCCTCAAACAGATTTGGTAAATGCTCCAGTGCGTATTTGTGTTTGCTCTCTGGAGAACGTCTATTTACAACGTGTTTTGCAGCGGTGAGCAACATGGCCAATCACGGACATAGTTGTTGTTCTTTTGGATGCAATGGCCAATCAGAGGTAAGTAAAAGGTAAGTAAGATTTATTGTGCATTGTTGGCAGCTTCAATGATTGTAAGAACTTTGTGAGATCATGACGAATAGACAAAGCAACAGCATTTTAGTGATTGTAAAGGGAGCAGTCTTTGCTCACTTTTGAGGTATTTTATATAATCCATTGAATAAAATCTTGTTTTTGATGCTACTAAGAGGACCGATGGCCAATTGCATGCTGAACGTTTCAGAAGTGACATGTAAATGCTGGATTCACTCTGCACAGGACAGAAATATAATGTTAAATTAGTAAAACGAATTAAAGCAATGTAAAGGCAGACTATTCGATTAATAGAAAAATATTAGTTGCAAAATATTTTTGAAATTCTATTCCAATTATTGGTAAAAGTGATGATTAGTAAATGATCTTAAATGTCTCAATGTGATGAAATAGTTTATTTATTTCATTAACTGTACATTGATGAAACTGAAAACAACTGCAGCAAAAGTATTACGAAGCTGTGAGAAATAATAGGTCAAATGCATCTGAAAAAGTCTTGTGGCTAGGTAGTTTTTTGCCAAGTCAGGGGTTTTCCAATAAACAACAAATGGCTGTAAAAGACCAAGACCATTATTATGAGGTGTGAAATAAATATGTCACTTGGAGGATTCTTGTCTCTGAGAAAGGGTTGACCATCAATTGGCAGAAAATCCAGAAAATCCACTTCTCAAAACTAGTCCAAAACCCAATTACGTTCCTTGGTGTATCCCTGTAAAAATTGCGTTCCGAGGGTTAAAAATTGTGTGATAAATAGTGTGGTCGCTTCAACCCACAGACCTGCAACTGTGAAAAAGTAACCCAATTCTGCAGGAAAATCATGGCGTGCTGTGCAGTAATTTCAGAAGCACCGTCATTGATTTGATTCTGGAACCAGGCCTGCTTTTGTCAATTAAATACAGGTTCCTGAGAAATGGCAAATCACAGATTCTAGGTTTTACTGCATTTTACAAAAAGCCCCAACTTTTTTGGAAATGGGGTTGTACTTTTTAAGAAATAGCTACATCCATTGTTACAAATAAAAAGAGCTATTTTATAAGGGGTGGATTTCTTTATCACAACATTTTTAATGCCTGTGCAATTGTTGCTCTGAATTTATTTTATTTCTGTTGAGATCCACATGCATTATATACAGGGCTTGACATTAACACCCGCCAACCCGTCAAATGCTACTAGCCACTTTGGCGGGTTGAATTTTATAATTTTTTAATTTGCAGTCTTTTAAAAAGGCATCTGAAATAATAAACTAAGTGCAATGTAGTGTAGTAAATATATATATATATAATTTTTCGATACATAACGATATTATATATCGGAAATGCTTCCAATACTCATTTTCCGCATAATAGATCTCTCAAACAGCAAACTGACACACAAACCTGCCTTCCCACACTCATTCATTTCATTTGCACCAGATGAATATTGTTGGTGTTACTGGGTCTGAATTTCGGCATGGGATTGCATGTATTGCACATCATTTTACTCATTCCCACAGATTTTGTGCTCACACCAAAAGTGTATGCACATAAAGCCACCTCTCAGTACTAAATGGAGTTATTTTTCACTGTTTATTGAGCTCAAACAGTCAAATACACACAAAATAATGTCAAAATGCCAGTCGAGAATTCACTTAAACAGTTATGTTTTAAGTGAATGTAAACATTTGCGAAAGAAAACGCATGTGTATAATAGTATAATGGATCCATGCGTCAGGTCTTAAAGTGACAGCAGCCTAATATACCTGCTGCCAAATATTAAAAATATCTATATGGCAGTTTTTCCCCATGGTATCAATGTCAAAATTGCCAGTGAAAATGATGAGTAGCTAGTAACTTTGGAAAGTATGGCAATGGCTGGTAAGCAAAAACATTAATGTCAAGCCCTGATTATATTTATATTTATCAACAGGCAGATGAATATGGCTACATATGAAATATAGCAAGATTATACAGTACTGCTGTATAAGACTGTCTCAGCACTGTGAGTTTAACTGTTGAGCAATGGGAAACTGATGCTTAAAAATAATTGACAAATTCAGAGATATTCATAAACCAAACTCCATGCAAGTACTATATGAAACTATTCCTATCCCTCAGAATTGAAACAGATTTTAAACAATGTTAATATGTTTTATTGAAATGATGTAATGAATGAAAGCCATGAGATACCCATATGTGAACAACATAAAGTCAGTTATAAAATTAAAAATGTGACAGCTCAAAAAAAAAATAAAAAAAATCATAGCATGTCATCACAGCCTCTGCCAAGGGACATTCCATTGAGCTTATTTGTTCATTTCAAAGAAGGAAACAATCAGGCCGTTATTGTTTGGTATATAAGAGGCAGGAGTGCTGCAGGTGATTCAGGAGAAGTGGAAACTGGAGCGCAGAATATCTCGTAGATCCACTTAAAGCCACTGAGACTACAGCGGATTACCAACCAACGTGCTGAATATTATAATATCTGCTCAAGGATTCGTAAGGACATTTTATATCTCTAAATATATTTGTGATAATTATTTGGTATTATAGTTTAATTGCGAGAAATATCTCAACATTTAATTATCAAAGTATTACTATATTTAATGGCATGCCAACCATTTTATAATATGGTAAAATGTGTTACAAAATTAAATTAAATTACATTCCAAAAAGTAAATTAACTAAATGAATTACTAAATCTTGTATGAAATGTATCTTCAGAAAACTGCAGTTATATAAATAAACTTCTACTTAATTATTTAATCTTGATATTGATTAGAAAAGCCATTATCTTTAGGATTTCCAAATGCCAGTCAGGGGCATTCGTTTGTTTTCTAAAACACTGATGTTAATATATTAACTAGTCATGATAGAAAAATAATGCAGCTTGGAAATGATAATGATCTGGAATTTGATTTCAATTTTGTGATATCTAAGATATAAACTTAGACTATAAACCTTAACTTTTCAGTGAAATATTGCTTTCTTTACAGACTTTAATCTCCACCACAGGACTCTTTCCAAGATGGACAGAAAAGCTTTGATCTTATTCATTTTGTTCGGTAGGTAATTTACAACATTTTTTTTAGTTTAAAAAAGACAACTAAACAAAAAAAAACAAAAAACATCATCTAATAGATGTTGTGAAAGAATGTTAATTTCTGCTTATTTTTTTTTTAAATGGGTTGGAATGAATCATGATTCAATGACTCATAAAGACTTCACTTGTTTCATTACTGGTTAAATCAGTGTTTTTGAACGAATCTCTGGAATAATGATTCAATGGCAAATACATTTTTTAACAGTCACTTGTCTTCACTTACTGAGGTAGCAATGTAATCAATTCAATCTTTCAATTCAAAGTGGCAGATTATATTCAAACGTGATTTAATGTTTTTTGTAACACATCAGTTTTTACTACATCATGAAAAAAAAATTTGTGGAGGAGGGGGGGATGGGGGGTGTAGTGTGTTAAAGAGAGTAAAAATGCTTTAGAAGAGAGAGAAAGTTATTAAAGAGAAATAATTTTTTTTTAAGAGATAAAAAGTGAGGGTGAGATAAAAAAAAAATAAAAAAAAATGTTTTAAGGACTTCTAAGACTTTTAAGACAATTTTTTCTCCACCTTAAATTCATTTTTTTCAAGTTGCAGTTTAGGGCTTCCATAGTTGTTATATCCAAACTAAAACATTTATCTCAGTACTCCTTGTATTGTTACAGAAATAATGATTCTGTGTGGTTGAAAAGAATGTGGTTGTTTGAGAAGCTGTTTCAGACATACAGAACAACTGTTCTCTTTGGGTCGGCGGCAGCGCCAACGCAGATTTGAATGTTTGTTGTGATTGTACTTGTCAAAGATTCACATAGCTGAGATTGTGTGGGTGTTTGAATTGAGATTGCAATCTTCTAATGATTAATCATGCAGTGTTAACATCTATAAAAATGAAATAATTCTGTGATAAGCCTATATGTAAAATATGTAACTTTTTAGCAACCACAGGAATTACAGCAGCTGAAATAAACAACACAACAGTAGCTATACCAGCTGAACCTACAACATCTACAGCTACTACAACATCTGCACCTACAACATCTACAGCTACTACAACATCTGAACCTACAACATCTACAGCTACTACAACATCTGCACCTACAACATCTACAGCTACTACAACATCTGCACCTACAACATCTACAGCTACTACAACATCTGCACCTACAACATCTACAGCTACTACATCTGCACCTACAACATCTACAGCTACTACAACATCTGCACCTACAACATCTACAGCTACTACAACATCTGTACCTACAACATCTACAGCTACTACAACATCTGCACCTACAACATCTACAGCTACTACAACATCTGCACCTACAACATCTACATCTACTACAACATCTGCACCTACAACATCTACAGCTACTACAACATCTGCACCTACAACATCTACAGCTACTACAACATCTGCACCTACAACATCTACAGCTACTACAACATCTGCACCTACAACATCTACAGCTACTACAACATCTGCACCTACAACATCTACATCTACTACAACATCTGCACCTACAACATCTACATCTACTACAACATCTGCACCTACAACATCTACAGCTACTACAACATCTGAACCTACAACATCTACAGCTACTACAACATCTGCACCTACAACATCTACAGCTACTACAACATCTGCACCTACAACATCTACAGCTACTACAACATCTGCACCTACAACATCAACAGCTACTACAACATCTGCACCTACAACATCTACAGCTACTACAACATCTGCACCTACAACATCTACAGCTACTACAACATCTGCACCCACAACATCTACATCTACTACAACATCTGCACCTACAACATCTACAGCTACTACAACATCTGCACCCACAACATCTACAGCTACTACAACATCTGCACCTACAACAGCATCTACTACTGAAGCGAAAACCACTCTGGAGTTTCGCTCTTCTGATACATTTGTAAGTGCACTCAGTGATCCAAACACAGTGGAGTTCAAGAATAGGGCAAAGTCTGTCAAGGATCAGGTGAGTTCAAATCTATTTACTTTATTAGAACACACTATGATACTAATGATACTTTTCTTGATTTTTAAACCCGTAGTTAACAGAAGAGACAATTATGTAACCAACAATCATATATTACCATACTCTATTGTAATTGATGTCTGTAATCGTTTCTGTTCCAGCTTGAAGGAGTTTACAAAAAGAAATTTACAAACTTCCTTAGAATGAATGTCATAGGATTCAGGTAAATACAGCATATTGGAATGCTGCTCATTTTATGTGTACTGTGTGAGAGACTGAATTTTTAAACCTTACATAATCATTTCAACATTTATATATTCCAGCCAAGGGTCAGTTATCACAAAAACAGAAATGTTCTTCAACTCCAGTCAATCTGTCCCATCCGGTCAAGTGGTTGCACAAACCCTCTCGACAGCAATAGCATCAGGAG
Source organism: Chanodichthys erythropterus (assembly GCF_024489055.1). Taxonomy (NCBI): domain Eukaryota; kingdom Metazoa; phylum Chordata; class Actinopteri; order Cypriniformes; family Xenocyprididae; genus Chanodichthys; species Chanodichthys erythropterus. The sequence goes on from NC_090232.1 coordinate 42,785,047, forward strand.
ATGTCAAAGATCTGAACATAATTCCTAATTCAGTTTTAGTCAATGGTTCAGGTAAACTCTATTATTCCATAAATGTATAGTCTGCAATAACTTTACTATCATGGAAATATGACACACAAAACATTTTTTCATTGTTCTAACATTTTAGTATTTATCTATAATTGTTCTACTTTTATCTATGACTGCAAAAAAAGATTGAGATCTAATAAATCATCTATACGGAGATTCAACTAATTTGCATATCTTTTATTACAGTTTCTTCAAGTGGATTAAAGATTGAATCCAGTCTGCTTCAAGCAACATGCCTCATTATTATGTCAAAAATATTAAGGCTTTTCCTATAGATCCTTTAACCGTACATCAACCAATCATGAGAGTACAACTAGACATGCTGTAACAAATTAAAGAGCAAATTTAATTTTAATTACATGGAATTTGATTACATTTAGTTCTATTGTAGCACACTCTCAGATAATATTATAGGAAAATATATAGATAAGCTTGATAATGCATTTGTTGTTCATTACATTGCATTTAATGATTGCTTGAATTTCCTGTATTTTGATGCTGTCTCTGAGAGGGATAAGTGGGTCTTTTTACTCATGTATTTCCTAATGCAAAGTTTTTTTCTGTAGCTCTTTGGTTATAATTATTTTTGTCTATATATTCTATGCATATACATTGCAATATGTCATATTTTATTCAAATCAAATAAAAATGTATTAAGTTTATATGGTCCAAACTTTTTTGCTTTCATGAAAAGATGGCACTGTACACTGTTCAATGTTCAAATCCAAATCCTCAATTACTCTATTTTAGGTTAACGTTACTGTGCTGTAAGTAGACATACATAAGCAATCAGTTTGGAGAGCTGGAAACTTGTTTTTTTTTTCATATTGTTGATAAGAGCTGCCATTAACAATAATGTCTTGGATGGCACAGGTGTGTCACTTTCATGCAAACACATGCTCAAATATTTTCAGCTAATCAGGCCACAGAGGGAATTGCCAAACAAGTTGTATGGGTGTAAGGATGAGGCATACACAAATAAACACCCCACCTCAGCTGCACCCAAATGTTAAAATTACAAGTGAATAATCTTCATAGTATTACTCTAAATACCACTCCTGTGAATCTAAGACTAGTTAGATCATATGTGACTGACAGCTAACAGCCTTACAGCTAATATAACAGGGGGTCTGTGTCTATGTTAAAGGGATAGTTCACCCCCAAAAAATCAAAATTCTGTCATTATTTACATCTTCATTTGTGACGTGAGTTGAATTGGATTTTTTTATCTCAAAGTGTCAGCTGTACAAATACAAATTTTCTGATAAGTTACAGCAAACGGTAAAATTACAGTGAATAGGACTGATGTGAGTTTCAGTTAGGAGATTAAGGCAGGCATACTCCCGTAAGGTCATGAGACATTCCACACGTTACGAGTCAGTTAACCTGATAATTGTGTTGGGGTGACACCCTGATGTTTAAAAATTATCTTAAACATGCCCCGCCTTCTTATGTTTTTATATTTTTTAAGGTTAGTAGGACATTCCTGAAACATTCTTTCAACCTAATTTTTACCAACAACCCAACATTATAGGAACGTTGGTTTGTAACATTCCAAGAACATAAAAATGTCCAGCTTCCTTAATATTAATAGAAGATTATTTAATAGTGTGATGTTCCTGAAACATTTGAACACCCACCTGCTTTTAATAAGCAGAATCACTGAAGGAAAGAGAAACAACAAAAACAAGAAACTACAACTGACTTTCAGCCACAGCCTTAGATGAAACCAACTGAAGATAAAATACATTAAATCTCTCAAGATCTCAGCAGAGGATACTAACCAGGATTACTAACCAGATTTACCTGATTTCTGTCATCTGTCTACAGAAGTTCTTATAACACCAGAGTTATTAACTTTTTGCTTTTAACATGTTTTAATTTTTCAGAAAGTCTGATTTTCAGAAAGTCACATGGTCAGGAGCACAATGTTTGAACAAATTAATAAAAAAACATACTTCTGATCAGTGATTAGATTTCAGATATGAACAGTGAAAGAGACCACTTCACTTTAATTACATTAATTAACAGTCAACATCATCTAACGTTATTCTGTCTTCCTCTGATGCAGTAAACATTCATGAACACAATATCAAAGCAGCCAGAGAAAATCTAACAAAACAAACAAGAGTAAAGAGCCCAACTACAAGAAACACTGATTACTCCAATGGTGACTTTTTGTTTTTCTTTCCCTAAGAGTCATCACTAATGCTCAATCATCATTTAATTATCTGTTAAACTCCAACACTTCTTCAGTTTAACACTGTACCATGGACACAAATGACCACTGAGTGGTGTTCATGAAATAAGGGATTTTGCAAATTAGCATCCAACCTTAAGCATTTTTTAGCCATAAAACACAACATTATTAATTTGAAGTTAGTTTTCATTCTAAATGTTTTAACTATGTTCCAAGATTGATGTTCTGAGAAAATAATGTATAAACAACATTTTTGTGCTAACCTTTTGAGAACAAATGTGCTATTAATGGAAGAAAGTTTGTTCTCAACTTTCAGAGAAGCTTGACAGAATGTTAGTAAATGTTATGAGAACGTTCCCTGTTAGCTGGGTTGGGAGGGGCTTGTAAGGTATACTCGGCTTGTACGTAATTCCTCTCACACAATGCAAAATATGATTATTTTAATTAGTGTGCACTAAATTTATCACATGCTTCACTGTCTGAGTTAAAATCCATACCGGTTCAGCTGCCTTGATGCACTAACAATATAGCTCCTCCTTCAGCAATCTAACTGAACTACTCTAGTTACTGTACAACTTTAACCCTCACCATAACTGCTAAGTTGTCAGGGTTTTCAACATTTTCCTACACATTCATCAGCTTTCAATCTAAATATATTTAAAGGCAAGCTCTAAAATATTCTTCGAAACAGTAATCGAATAAGGTCTTACCAACTCCAACAAATCCAACAGTTTTAGGAGACCTGTCGACCATCATTCCCAAGACTCTCAGTGACAAAGTATAACAGACTCTAGCAAACCAATATCACACCCATATTTCTTCAAAATAAGCCCAATATCTCACAAAAGAGAAATATTCAGAAGCCAGCCATCCATATTGTTCATCCATTGTACTTAGTATAGGTTGTTTCTCAATAAGCCAAAGCAACATCTCTCGCTTACCTTTGCTGCTTTTAAAATCTGTATTTAACTAAAGCAGTATTCTCAATTGGGGTTAGGGTCAATATTTCACAGCCATATTCAATATGGCAGCTAAAAGATACCAGTAGTATCCGTTTGGTACAAAATGTCTTGAACTTCTAGTATACAAACTATTTTAAATCTTAATTTTGAATGGTCAAAAAATTGTAATCTATTTTCTGTCATAATAGTAAGTCAGGTAGCAAAGTAAGCCAAATTCTCTTAACATATATATATATATATATATATATATATATATATATATATATATATATATATATATATATATATATATATATTTATTTATTTATTTATTTATTTATATATTAGGGCTGTCAACGTAATTCAAAAATGTATGCAAGTAATTCAAAATCCTTAATGCGTTAAAATAATTTGACGCATTTAATGCGAAAAAATTACAGAAGCATGTGAAATTGCGTCATAACATAATTTACGTCACGCAGTTAAATGATCTTAGTCCATGCTGATTATATCAGAGATGGCAGAGAGAATTATACATTCCAGTGTCTGTTTTGCTTTAAAACACGAACTCTCTCCATCGATCCAAATGTATTAGCAAATTACAGACCCATTTCAAATCTTGTATTTATGTTTTTAAAATTCTAGAAAAAGTTAAACTGTGAACAAGCTCAACTGTGCTCCTTCTTGCAAAAAAATGTTATCTATGAAAAATTTCAGTCAGGATTCAGGCCCCATCATAGCACAGAAACTGCTCATTAAAATTACAAATGACTTACTTCTACCTTCTGACTAAGACTGTATCTCAAAACTAGTGTTACTTGATGTTAGTGCTGCGTTTGACACTATAGATCATAAAATACTCTTAGATACAGTGCCCTCCACAAATATTGGTACACTTAGTAAATATGAGCAAAGGTGGCTGTAAAAATAAATCTGCATTGTTTATCCTTTTGATCTTTCATTCAAAAAATCCACAAAATTCTAACCTTTCATTGAAGGAAAACAGTTGAAAGTAAAAATATCTCTGAAGTATATTCCCTCATATTTACTTTTTTTTTTTTTAGCACACCAGGGTGATCATAAACATTAAATTGTCCAGCCATGACTTCCTGTTCCACAGGAGTATAAACATGAGGAAACACAAAGGCCAAATTCCCTTAATCATTCATCACAATGAGTAAAACCAAAGAATATAGTTCTGATGTGCAGCAAAAGATTGTTGAGCTTCACAAAACAGAAAGTAGCTGTAAGAAAATAGCTAAAGCATTGAAAAAATACCCATTTCCACTATCAAGGAAATAATTAAGAAGTTCCAATCAACTAAAGATGTTACAAATCTGCCTGGAAGAGGATGTGTGTCTAAATCGTCCTAATGCACGGTGAGGAGAAAAGTTTGAGTGGACAAAGACTCTCTAAGGATCACAGCTGGAGAATTGCAGAGATTAGTTGAGTCTTGAGTCTAAGAAAGCCTAAAAAAAAAATATATCAAACAGCACCTACATCCCCACAAGTTGTTCAGGAGGTTTTCAGGAAAAATCCTCTGCTCTCATCCAGAAACAATCTCCAGCATATTCAGGTGTCAGACAAGACTGGAACTTCAAACGGGACCAGCTTCTATGGTCAGATGAAACTACAAAAAGAGCTTTTTGGCAGCAAAGCCACCAGATGGGTTTGGTGCACACATGGATAAAAAGTACCCCATGCCCACGGTTAAATATACTGCTGGATCTTTAATGTTGTGGACCTATTTTTCTGCTGGAAGTCCTGGACATCTTGTTCAGATATATGGTATCATGGATTCTATCAAATACCAACAGATAAAAAAATCAAAACCTGACCGCTTCTGCTAGAAATCCTATAATGAGCCATGGTTGGATCCTTCCATCAGGACAATGATCCAAAACAGACATCAAAACCAACACAAAAATGGGTCACTGAGTACAAAATGAAGCTTCTGCCATGGCCATCTCAGTCAGATTGTGGAAGTCCGTGAACGCTTCATCTCTTCAACACCGACACGTAACAATAGCTACAGAACATGTTATCTGCTTCTGATGCAGAAAAGTTAGTTCATGCATTCATGACGTCTAGACTAGATTACTGTAATGCATTACTAGCAGGTTGTCCTGCGTCCTCAATGAACAAGCTACAAAGTCCAAAATGCGGCTGCTACAGTTCTTACCAGGTCAAGAAAATATGATCATATAACACCAATTTTATAATTTCTACACTGGTTACCTATTATGTTCCGTATCGATTATAAAGTACTGCTACTGACCTATAAGGCCCTAAAATGATTTAGCTCCTGTGTGTTTAAGCGATCTTACAATCCATCACACTCTTTTAGATCACAAAAACTCTGGTTATACCTAGGATATCTAAGTCCACTAAAGGAGGGAGAGTGTTTTCACATTTGGCTCCTAAACTCTGGAATAGTCTTCCTGATAATATTCGGGGCTCAGACTAAATCTCTCAGTTTAAATCTAGATTAAATCTAGATTTAGCCAAGCGTTCACATAATGCATCTCATATCAGATCAATTGCCCATGACTATCTTTGCTTAATGTTATGAACAGTAGCTATGCTAATTATTCTCCATTTGCTTTTCTGTTTTATCTCGGGATGCCCAGATGACCAACACCTGTGAAGAGACGGCGCCAACTTCTGTGAGGACTTCAGATGACGCAAACTCTGGATCAACTGCACATTCCAAATATTGCTATTTATCCTAATTACTGTTAACATGTATTCATTACTTCCATGAGCTCATTCTTTCTACCTTAAATTAATTTGCTAATAGTGACTATAAATTAAATAGCCTAAATTATTACATTGTTAGCTAACTATGTGATATATGTACATTTCTAAAATTACATAATTTAAACACAGTCAACTCTGATAACAGATTACTCTAAATTGTAATGTTGACATGCACTCCCTGTAAAGCTGGTTTGAAACTATATGTATTTTGAAAAGCGCTATACAAATAAATGTGAATTTAAATGAATATCAAATCCAAAGGCAGTACATTTTGTGTCTAATATACATTTGAGGCCTGGAAGATTATAGCAGTTAAATTAAACGATGAAAGGGCCCTCACATGGCACCAATACCCGGTGGCTTTAGGAAAACAGAGCATGGTGGGCAATATGCATTTAAGTATATAAATATAGGAGAACTATGTGAGTCATTTGTATTTACCACACTTCCTGCTACCAGCTGGTGGCGCTATGATTATAACTAAATTTTGGCATGTAGATGTCTTCAGGCACTTATCTAACATGTGAAGTTTGAGGCAGATTCGACATTGTATGCTTGAGTTACAACTTCCCATTTCATGACGTTAATAGCATGCTTTGGCACTTAGCTAAGTGTTGCTAGTATGTTTTAGAATGTTTGTAGCATGTTTAGAACTCAATTGCATATTTTAGTATGTTGCCAGTGGGTGGCGCCATTACTATAAATCAATATAATGTAGATGTGTTCAGGGCAGGACTTTTCTCAAACGCGTAGTTTGGGGCAGATTGGACATTGTCTGCCTGAGTTAGAACTTCTTGCTGTTTCATTACATTAAAGGGTTAGTTCACACAAAAATGAAAATTCTGTCATTTATTACTCACCCTCGTGTCGTTCCACACCCGTAAGACCTTTGTTCATCTTCGGAACACAAATTAAGATATTTTAGAAAAAATCTGATAGCTCAGTTAAATTAGTAAAAAGTTAAAAATTTTATAATTTTAATGGTTCACATCACTTTGTCTATGAATGGATATGGATGAATTTTGGATATGAATAATATTTGGTTTTGTACTTCACATGCATTCTCAGAGCAAACTGTATCTTAATGTGTTTCTCACATTAGGCCTATAGACAATGATTTTATTGACACTGTCATAGAAACTGGGGTGTTATTGAAGGGTTAAATAACATAGCAGGACTCAGGATGAGGAATATGGATGAGGGTGCTGTCAAGCAGTGGTTAAATGATGTCCCCCACACTCTCAGATGAGAGTGTCGAAAAGAGGAGCGAAAGTGGAAAAAAAGATAGGATACACTGTTTGACACAATTGACTCGTTTCTAAACCCAACTATGAATATAGTATCCTAGCCTTCTTAAGAGTTGTGAGAAGATTATTTTTAAAATATTTCACTCAAAAAATGAATGATATCAGAAACTCAACCGTTTTTTCGGAACGGTTTCACTTTCAACTTACTTCCACCTATTATTTGTCTGTCTAAATTTCAACCTGTTTCTTCACTTCAGTTAGCTGATAAAATATCTACTATGAAGTGTTCTGGTTCTAAGTTGGATATTATTCCAGCTCGTCTTTTTAAAGATGTTTTTTCAGTGATTAGTCACATCAAAGTCCATTTCAAAGAAAGTCTGTTCACTCTGTGGCCATATTTGCAACATCTCCGGGCAGCTATTTCTGGCATCCAAGACCAAATCCTATCAATTTGAATGGGGGAATCCTGAAATCTCAAAAACTGCTGGGCAAACTCACAATTAAATAACATTCTTATGCTCAAATAGCATTAAAAAAGCATGTAGGCGAGTTCCAAGTGTGAGTCTCAGGTTTCTATGGCAGCTGCAGTGACACAAAAACTTTACCAATCAGTGACTGGCTCTTTTACTTAGAAGACGGGGCATATTCCACCATATTGCAAATTGCAGTTTCTCCCAATCATAACTCATAGGAGTGGACCGTCTTTCTATACCAATCAGGCCCAAATTGGCTAATTGGGAGCACAAGATGTTCTTTCCAGCATCGCCATTGATACAGTCGGCCCCTCCTTCGATCCTGAGCCCATGCTGGTGCGTAGAGGTCGTCTGTCCCGGGAGGAAAAGGAATGACGCAGAACACCGGGACTATGTCTTTATTGTGGAGCTGCAGGACATTTTGCAGTTAAGTGTCCCGTAAAAGTCAAACCCCTGTCAGTTGAGATGAAGTTACTGACTGGTGGCCTTGCTTTTGAGAAATCCTCACATGCTGCTACTCTCCTCCCTGTCAGACTGCAATGGGCTGCGAAACATCACCAGTGTGAAGCCCTAGTAGACTCAGGAGCAGAGGGTAATTTTATGGACATTAACTTGGCTCATAGACTCAAGATACCTGTGGATCTACTCATTCATCCAAAATCCGTCAACGCTCTGGGTGGACAACCTCTGTCATCTATTACTCATTCCACTGGATCGGTGAGTCTCATCACGTCAGGCAACCACACTGAGGAAATTGAATTTTATTTAATTGACTCTGCCTTGGTTCCTTTGGTTCTGGGTCATCCGTGGATCACACTCCACAACCCTCACATAAACTGGTGTCAGAACAAGGTCATGGCTTGGAGCAAGAAGTGTCATGCACCTGTCTAACATGCCCAGCGAGTACCTTGACCAGAAGGAAGTGTTCAGTAAGTCTCGAGCTGCTTCTCTTCCTCTGCATCATCCTTATGGGTTGAGTACGTGCAAAACTCATTACAGTGTCATCCACAGGCCTGTCACCATTTGAGTGTAGTTTAGGTTACCAGCCACCATTTTTTCTGAATCTGGAATCTGAAGTCGCAGTTCCCTCTGCCCGCGCCTGTCCAGAGGTGCCAACGCACCCGGAGGAAGGCCAGACAGGCTCTCCTCTGGGTGGGCTTGTGCACCAAGGCCCAGGCCGATCACCACCGGTCTAAGCCTCCTGTCTACGTCGTTGGTCAAAAAGTGTGGCTTTCATCTTCTGATATTCCTCTCCGCTCTGTTTGTAAGAAACTTGCTCCTAAATTCATTGGCCCGTTTACTGTCACCAAGATCCTTAGTCCTTAGTGACACACCACCTTAAACTCCCTCCAGCATACAGGAGAATCCACCCCGTCTTCCATGTGTCAAAATTAAAACCCGTTTTTCATTCTGTCATTAATCCGCCTGCTCCATCACCGTGAACCGTAGATGGGGAGCCCGTCTATTTGGTCAGTCGTATGCTGGACTCTAGGCGGAGGGGACGCGGATTCCAGTATTTGGTGGACTGAGAGGGTTATGGTCCGGAGGAGAGGAATTGGGCTCCTGCGAAAGACATAGTGGATCACTCCCTTATCGATGGTTACAATCTCCTGGTAGGTCCCTCTGGGAGCGCCAGGAGGCACTCTTAAAGGGTGGGGTAATGTCAAGGTTCACCTGTTCATGCTGTCTGTTATTGTTGTGCTGTCAGTGTCAGTCTATCTATCAGCATTGCCATAGCGACTAACTGCGCTGATAAGCTGGCTGATTAGTTCACAGGTGCGGCCTGTTATCTGTCCCTATATGTAGTCTCGTGTTTTCTGTGTTCATTGTCAGATCGTTCTTGTGTTCACGTTTTGTCTCCATTGTTCCCAGCAATATTCTCTTGTCTCCAGTTCCTGTGTGTTTGTTTCTTGTTTCTTGAGTGTGGATTATCTCTCCCGTCTGTTTGTCTCTGGATTATCCTTTCATCTGACAGTGGATTCCAGCCTTTTGCAGTCTCCTTGCCACCAAAGCCAGTTCTATGTGTTGCACTTCTATATGTAACCATCTTGCCTTGCTTTTCTGTTCTGCTGTGGAATTAATAAACTGCTGTTGCATTCGCTACTGGATTGTGTTATTTGCTGCGTGACAATTATATTTAGAGACTTTATTAGAGACTTTATAAATATTAGTAAGCACACTGCTGTACCTTGATTTTAAGTTTCAGTGTGTCTAACATACAGTGAGAGAGATGTTTCAGTTTAGATGAAGAGAAGCAAGAATTCTGGAGAACTTGTTTTGTTTTTGGCAGCAGTAAACAAGGTATAAACCACCCGTGTGACACTGGCCAAACAACAAGATAGTCCCATCCCAAATTTACATCATTGGTTGAGTCACTGTTGCTTGTTGGTATGCTCAGACAAACAATATACATACTTTCATTCACGTGGAGACCAGTTTTGCCAGGCTACCTTGGTACACTGTACAAAATATGATTTAATTATGGTTAGTTATCATCACAACATTTTTTTCTTTTGTCAAATCAACTTAAATAATTAATGTGGTTCAGACAACATAATATCTTGAGTTTCTGTTGATTAAATCAATCACCTTCATTGTATTAACTCAATTTTTAATATCAATGAACACAACATTTTAAGGTAACAACCAGGTAACTTACTTTTTTTTAAGTTAAACCAACAATTATTTTTTACAGTGTAGTAGTCAAGTCAAGTCACCTTTATTTACATAGCACTTTTTACAATGCAGATTGTGTCAAAGCAGCTTTACAGTGATAACTGGTATATAATGTTGGCTGCACAGCAGCTCTTAAAGAAAATGGTGTCCAGCTTAAGTAAATTCAGTATTGATTAATTTCATTGTAAGAATCAATAGTTATTAATTTAGTTAATTTATCTATATATCAGCACTGGAATAAACAGTTTGCATACAAGGGTGTCAATGCAGGCAGATCAAAACATTGTTGGATATCAAATGTCAAGTATCATCAACTAAGCAAGCCAAAGGCGACGGCGACAAGGAACCCAAACTCCATTAGGTGGAAAACAGGTGATAAAAATGGAGAAAGAAACCTTGGAAGAAACCAGGCTCTGTCAGGGGGCCAGTTCTCTTCTGGCCAACAGCAAACAGTGCATGATTATGATTCAGATAGCTTTCATAAGTCTGATTGGGATTGCAACAGTCAAAGTATTTATTCCAGTTCCATCTAGTTGAGGAGCGTATTCATATCGCCAGTATGGGATGGTTTGTTGAGTATCTGTGCCACTGGCTGTCGTGTCGATGAGGCCTTCACAGTGGATGATCTAGTTGACACAATCTCTGCAGACACTTCAGGACTGCGTTGTCATCGTGTCTAGGCGCAGGTCCTAGATCTCACCTGGATAGGTCTATAGTAAACTTAACTTCACCATACTTGGACACTTTACTCTACAAATTAAATTACACTCACCCATTTTGTAAACACAAATATTATTTTTATTTCATTTATTTACTTTTAAAATAAAGCTTTAAAATCATAAGATCCCGATCCCACCCTCCTTTCAGAGTGTGTGCCGTTAAATTACCTCATGTCTTAAAGCGCATAACGTTACAATAATAATGAATGTAAACAACTTACAGAGCTCTAGTTGTACCACCTGACTGCTGCAGATTCATTTCGGCGTTGATAGTGTTGGCATAGAAACACAAAAATCCGAGTCTGAGGACATGAACAGCTCAGAACAGAAAGTCACGGGTTGCTGTCCCGCAGTTACAATTACAACATGGCGTGAACACAGCATAGGCTCATTGTTTTGGTTCAGGAGAAGCTATAAAAGGCGGCTGCTGTTTGTTTGTGGCACTCTGTGACTGTCTACAACTCTGCATAGCCTTATGACGTGTTATGTCTGCGTGAGCAGGGACCGTGGATGTCTGCAAATATATATGTTATGACAGGCATGTCATTTGGATGAATGCAATGACTGGACGATGCAATGATTGGTCCTGAGATACAGTATAATACTTTTTTTTTAATATATATATATTTAGACCACATCTATTATTGATTGCTGTCACGATGTGAAGAGAGATTCAACCAGTATAACAAAATTTTTTATAAAATAAATTACCCTACCTTTAATAAGTAACTAGATAAGAACGTTTGGGGTGTGAGAGTGTGCAGTTTACGTGCACCGCGAATTATGTAATCAAGTCCATGCACTGTCAAAATTCTAAAATATTTTAATATATATATGCATATTTTGCAAAAAAACTTTAAAAAATGTTTTTATATATATAATCATCGTTTGATGAGTAGTTTTATATTACTCCATCGTTTTTAAATTTGATTATGCCGTTAACAATGCTTTACGGCTTTAGTGATGGAAAGAACTACAATCCCATAAAGTACACAGTCTTGTAACCTTAGACCTATAATGGTTTAGCAAAGACTTTTTTTTATGGAAGACATTAATGGAAAAAAAAAATACCAGAACCAGTGCCACTGAAAAAGTAGGCGGGCACTAAAGCACTCTACTAAGAACCTGGCACAATGTGAGTAAAAGTCCTATCATGTCTTAGTTCCCATCTCCATATTAAAATGAAATGGTGTGTTGAAATAAAGGTTATACAGTGGTAATCTATATTTTCGGAAACAGTTGCTTGTCTTGTTTTTATTTTTTCAAAATTTGAATTATTTAAATACAGACAAAACTATTCCATTAAAGAATACTCTAATCAATTTCTGCTCAGATGCAAAAAGGCACAACTTTCTGCATGAGTTTGTGTTTGGAACGAATTGAAAGTCTGTAGTTTCAACCTCCCTTACGAAAAAGAAGTATACTTCAAGTTCATTAGTAGTATACTTGCAGTAATGTTCAAGTATATTTTTAAGTATATTTTTGATTTGTTCTTTTTTTACTTCTTACTTCTAATATCAATGTACTAGTTGTATACTTGTAAGTGTACTGTTTTTAATGCTTGGGACTAAATTGACCCTTCGCCGGGAGTTTGATTGACAAGCGATCTAACTAATCATAACGCCGGATCCGCCATTTAGTCCGACAAAGCTGTCAGGAGTTAGAAGATTAACCTCAGTGGACTTGAACTTGAAAAAGTTCATGCTTAGCCGCTTGTGCTGAAGCACTACAGCAATCTGTCATGACACATTAAAGAGCCAAAAATTGTTTTTTATTGTTCAAATTTCTTTAAAAAAAATTACACACTTTGAAAGCTGGGACTTTGTTTAATATCATAAGTAACCTGCTCTGTCTTGTCTGTCAACGTGTTGTCAGTTAATTCATTGCGGAGCAAAGAGGATTTCACTGCGTGTGGTGTGACAAAGCCATGGCTTGTCAGACAAAGCAACAGTAACTAAGAGGGGCGGGTCTTTGCAAAGGGTCAATTTGCCCACTTTTTAGTGTATAAAGTATACGTTTAAGTGTACTATAAGTGTAACAGTAGTAAACTAAGTGCACAACTAGTTTGTACTGCAACTGTAATACAAGTGAACATAAGTATTCTAGTAGTCTAATTTAATACTTGCAGCACATTTTTTAGTTTATGAAAGTATACTCTTGGTAAACTACTAGTTTAGTAGTTTTATACTGCAAGAATACTTGTAAATTGGGTCCCACTTTATATTAAGTGGCCTTAACTACTATGTACTTACATCAAAAAATAAGTACAATGTACTTATTGGGTTCATATTGAATTGCAAAACACATTTTCAGATATTGAGGTGGATACGGGTAAGGTTAGGGAAAGCTTTGGTGGTAAGGGTAGGTTTATGGGTAGGGGTAAGGGTTAAGGGATGGGTCAACAGTGTAATTATAACTGTAATTACAGAAATTAATTACAGATGTAATAACATGCAGGTGTTTTTAAAATATAAGTACAATGTAAAAACATGTATGTACACAATAAGTGCATTGTATCAAATTATTAATTTAAATTTAAGTATATAGTTAAGGCCACTTAATATAAAGTGGGTCCGTAAGTTGTAACATAACATCATACAACATAAGTTATAGCATCCTATATCACAAAAAAAAAAAAAAAAAAGTTTTGCATTCATAAGATAGAGGTCAATTGCTGTCATCATGGGCCACATCATAATACCAAACAATTTAATCACAATTCTAACATTTGTCATAAAAGGTGTGTTGAAGATACATACAGGTGTGCAGAAACTTAATTAACACAGTCATTAATTTAATTATGGTGTTTACTATGTGAGTTTTGCCGATTTGCTGAAAACTTTTTTTTTTTTTTTTTGGTCACGTTCAGAATCCATTCCTCCATTTTCCTGTCAAATCTACATTGTCCTATCAAATAAAATGACACTGTTTTTGTTCTTGTGCACTATGTTTCCATTGCAAACTGATGTATTAATTTACGCAGAGCAGACATGACACAATGTGCATTACGTATGATATGGGAATTACCAGTTCATCAACTTATGGCGTTGTGGAGCATTCTGCTGCTGTCATGGTAACAAATGTGACAACAGCGTCTGGTTGTTGTCATGCTGACGGTACCAAAGACTTTGACGGTACTTGGTTACCAATGGTCAGCAGGCATTTTGTCCCATGCAATTGCATTGAATTAAATGAATCCAAATGTAACAGCTGGAATAGACAATGTGACTTCTAAAATATGAACAGATTTTAAATCACTATTGCTCATATACTTGCCTACTTCGTAAATGGTGACAGACAAAAACTGAGCATTGTAGACTAAACAAGCCCTTATGAAAAATAAGTTTATTCAAGTGTGCTACTACTATACTTCTTTTTAACTAAAAAATAAAGTATACTTTCAGTTTACTTTTTATGTACTTCTCAGAAATATACTTAAAATTACACTTAAGTATACTTGACTAACACTGACAGAATAGTGTATTTATATTTGGCCTATACTTGTACTCAATCTTTTGATCGAGATATAGGCTACTTAAAAGTATAATTAAGTATTCTAAGTATACTTGGCTTGTAGTTGTGCTTACATACTGTCTTGTGAACTAACATTGTTTGGAAATATTGATTTGTAAGAAAACAGATATGTATCTGAATTTTTGTGTATAGTTCACGCGTAGTGTACATAGGAACTTACTTCAAACTTTACTACTTTACTTTTTAATTTTGTCTATTTTCTAGACTACTTGAACCCTGTTTATTGCTGTATAGTCAAAGACTAAGTGTGTATAGATCAGCCAAAACTGTGCAAAGGCTGGGTGTTAATTACAGTCAGTTGTGTGAGAATTTTCTGGGTGGAGTTGGGCTGTCAGTTTGGCTGTCAAGATTTACTGAGTCTCATAGCTTGAGGAAAAAGATCTTGTTAGTCTGGTAATTTTGGCCTGAAGCTTATTTCCAGATGGCAAACTAGGGTGTGAACATATGATAAGAGATATGCTTCTTCATGCTTCCTGAATACTGGAGAGCCCCAAAGAACTGGTCACTGATGTTGGCATGATTTCCGCATTGGCATAACTGGAATGCTTTGTTTTTTGCATTCATGGTGTGGTAAACAAGGTTTTAACCACACTGGATCTAGCACACTAGTTTCCAGCATGTGCTTAAAGACACTTTTAAAATAAAAAAGAGATTAAGGACTGGAATTGCCATTGCCTTACAATTTGTAAAAAAAATTAAAAATAAAAATAAAATCATTTCATGCATACACTGTTCTTTTGAACTTTCTATTCATCATAGCATCATGAAATAAAAATGTAAATAACTGTTTTCAACATTGATAATAATCATAAATGTTTCTTGAGCATCAAATCATCATATTAGAATGATTTCTGAAGGATCATGTGACACTGAAGACTGGAGTAATGATGCTGAAAATTCAGCTTTGATCACAGGAATAAATTACACTTTATTGTATTGTATTGACATAAAAAACAGCTGTTTTAAATTGGAATAATATTTCACAATATTACTGTTTTTGTTTGTATTTTTAATCAAATAAATGCAGGCTTGGTGAGCAGAAGATACTTCTTTTAAATCATTAAAAAAATCTTACTGACCCCAAACTTTTGAACAGAAATATTCCATAGTTTTTACAAAATAATTTTAGCAGCTGTGGTTGTAAAAAATTTACAGAACAAACTGTAAATTTTACAGTATAAAACTGTAATTTACAAACATGAAAATTTGAATGTAAACCAGTAAACTCAACAATGCACACTACTACTAAAATCTGTTTTGTACCTTTAACATATACTGACAACCACCATAATAATGCAGGCGGTAAAAGAGAGCAACATGAAGAATAAGTTCATCACAAATAGCTTTTCCACATGCTGAAGTATATACTAATATAAAGAATATATAACTCGATCATGGTAACACTTAACACTTATACAACACTTAAATAATGCAATAAACAGCAGAAGACGTAACATAAATCCCTTAATGTACATAACTGATAACAACTATTAAGAAACATGATTTTTTTTAAACAAAATACTTTCAAATGTGGAGTGTCACACAGGGAATTGTGGGAATATCAGTTTACAGTTTTTGACTAAATTATACATTGATTTGTTCTTTTTATTTACTTCTAGAAATTGTAAAAGCATTTTTCTGTGAAAGTTACATAAAATGTGTGGTAAGAGCTTTTACAGTTTTTACAGGAATGTACTGTTAAACTACAATTTTTTCCGTAGCGTTTTTACAGTATTTTACAATTAAAATCACATTCATTTTTTGCAGGGTATAGTTTTAATTAATTGTTGTCATTGTTTTTTTTTTTATTTATTATTAATTTGTATGAATTGAACAGCTAGTGAACATACTTTATTACTAGAAAAAATGACAGCATTATTTCTCCTTTTATAACCTTTTTCACATAAAGTTTTTTTTTTAATTGAGTCAAGAACCATATAAAATTCCATATAGAACTTTTTTGTGTTCTGAAGTGTTCTGAATGTGTTCTGAAATGTACTATTTGTTTCTGATATTTTTTGTTTTATCATTTTTAATTTCAAGTAGTTCCTTGTTAAGTTTTAATTTCCTTTTGATTGCAAAAGTAAAGTCATGCTCTTTTCCTGATCAGATTTTTGAGATACTGAAAAGTAACAATTATTACAACTTCAATGTCCTGATTAGCTGAATGCTTTCAAAAACAGAGAAATGAAACTATGCATGACACACCCAAAGTCTGTTCTCATCACGTCAAACTGCGCAAACTGTCCACACTAGCGTAAAAGCCACATTCTCTGACCCATAATTAATTGACAGTCTCAACAAGAGATTTGTTTCCTTTTGCATAACATTCTTTTTTTATCTCTGTCACATGGCTTTTGTTTGATTGATGCAGCTGTGACACCTTGGATATGTGTTAACAGGTTTCAAAGAAGAGCAACAGGAAGTTTACAGTTTCCAGTTCAAACCTGGAACAGTAACAGGTACATGTGATCTTCGCTACGAGGTGGTTCATTCTCCAAATACCATGACATGAAAAACAAGTTTCAAATAAACAAACAACTCCATAGAACTGCATCATTTTATAACGTAACAATGTATTAAATAATATGAAATAGTTTTTCTGTACTGTTCGGAACATTTTCTTAATTGTTTGAAATGTCTAAAAATGGCATTTACATTGATTTGTTTGTTTGTACATTTTTTAAATAATTTTTTACAGGATAAAGCATTAATGCAAAGTCCAACAAACATGCAAAAAGCAAAACAAAATAATAAATCATTTAAAAATTATCATTATTATTATTATTGTCATTGCTGTTATCAGTGTTACTTTAAAAACAAAGTTGTGAAAACATATTTAGGTCAAAGGCTTCAAATGTGCGCATACTGTACATGGTTATTTATCCTCCTTGTTGAAAAAGGTATTGTATCATATTGTTTTATTTACAGTTTTTCTCAAATGAGTTCTGAACACTTTGTAATGGTGCTAAACAGATTGTATGTTTTCATTTATTTCACACAAACTTCAAAGCATGTGAATAATTTTCTCAAAACACTATGCTCAAAGTTATAGGTTTTGTTTTGATAAATCGCTAGGACCCATTTCTCAACTTGGGTCACTTTTTCTGTGAGCACAACAGAAATCTGTAGATCATTTATCATTGCTTTGGCACAAAATGCATTCAGTGACTACATCTTTCAAATGACATCAAATTACAACGCCAAGAAATTACAAAGCCAAAACTCAGTTTACCTACAGGCCAATTTGCACATGCTTACATACTGTTTTCAAAACTGTTGAACTTAAGTTCAAAACAATAACATAATACAAAAAAAGAACCATTTGTAATACTGTAATGAATTATATTCTGGATCTAAAAAGTCAAATGTGAGATGAAACTGAACACCTACACAAGCATTAGTCTTTCAATTTCATTATCATCCATTCGAAGGGGGAAATTTTTGGAATAACTTTGTACTGTTGTGTAAACATGGTTCATGTAACAAACCGCTGTGAATTATATTCAATTCACATTTTGTATAGCTCTTTTCACACTACATATCATTTCAAAGCAGCTTTACAGAGAATGCATGTCAACATTACAATTTAGAGAATGCAGTAATAATGTAATAATTTAGGCAATTTAATTTACAATCACTGTTAGCAGTTTAATTGAAGGTAGAAGCAATGAGCTCCTGGAAATAATCAGTTACATAATAACAATAATTAGGATATATAGAACTTTGGGAATGTGCAATGTCATTCTTGATTTGTTAAGAAATTTTACAAAAGAAAACTGTATAATGCTACCTGATGCTTTTTAGGTCTGTGTTTTATGACTGACAAAGTGTTTGCAAACTTTTGCAAGTGTTCTGGAAGAATGAGTTGATTTGAGACATGAATGAAGTGTTTTATTGGATTTGATGCATTTTGAATGTGAAATGAACTGCTGTGCCAAGATGAAAGTTGGTTAGGAGAACTGAGTTTTGGAAAAAGTGACCTAAGTATTGAGAAATGTGTCCTAGCATTTGTAAAAAACAACAAAAACAAAACACAGCTTTTTGGCTACAATTCAAAAACATTTATGTAGTTTGTCCAAACACAACAAACAAAACTCTGGCTCCAAAATGATAACGTTTTCATATCTGTTTACCACCAATGCATAATGTAAGGGAGAGTAGAAAAGGGTACATAGAGCAAGAAAAGAATAAGAATATGCAAGAGAAAGGTAAAGTAAAGAGGTGTAAGTGTAAAGGTGGTTGTGTGGGTAGAGGAAGGAGTGTAATGAGAAGGAAAGGAACATGTAGATCTCTCTCAAATCCTGATAAAAACTGCTCATTTTAAGCATAGGTAGGTTGGTACACTTTCCATGTCAGGTGGTGCAATGATATAATATATATGGTTGTACCACCTGACAAAAAAAGTCAAAAACTGAATCAAAACACTTTGAAATGTTATATAACAACTAGGGATGCACCGATACCGGTATCTGGTATCGGCCTCGATACCACATTTTCTAAAGTACTCGTACTCGTTAAAAGTCCCCCGATACCGGGGACCGATACCACGGTCTGAGAAATGTCTATGTTTGAGCGGCGTGTAAGGGGTTAATCAAAGGCGCCGAGTGCCCGCCCCCAGGCCCCGCCCCGGCTGCAGCTCAGAGAGCGGGGAAGGCGAGGCGAGACAACATGTCAGCCGTGTGGAACTATTTCAAAGTGAATGAAGACGACAAAACAAAGGCGGACTGCAAATTGTGCTCAGCGAAATTGTCCAGAGGAGGCTCAAAAGGTAGCGCATTTAACACAAGTAATTTAATCAAGCACCTAAAATCCCAACATGACAATGAGTACAAAGAGTTTACCCACGCTTCTAAACCAACACAACCCACGCTGCAGCAAACTCTTGCAAGACGAGAGAAAATGTCCAGAGACAATCCACGTGCTGTGAAAATAACACAGGCAATTATCGAGTACATTGCATTGAGTGACCAGCCACTCTCGGAGGTAGAAAATGTGGGATTCCTGCGTCTCCTCCATGTTTTGGAGCCCAGATATGATGTCCCAAGCCGCCGCTACATGACTGACACAGAGCTGCCTAAACTACACGACTCTGTGAAAAAACATATCCACAGCCTACTGCAAGCCTCCTCTGCGTTTAGTTTCACCACGGATATTTGGACAAGCAGTGTTAGCCCCGTGTCGCTAATTAGCCTAACCTCCCAGTGGATAGACGAGAGTTTCACGCCGCAACGAGCCATATTACATGCGAAACAATTTCGCGGCTCGCACACCAGCCAGGCTATAGCGCATGTGTTTGAGGAAATGCTCCAGACATGGGGTATACCTAAAACATCAGTACATGTTGTGCTTCGTGACAATGCCAAAAACATGATTAAAGCCATGAATGACGCAGGGCTCCCAAGTCTGCCGTGTGTCGCGCACACGCTCCAACTGGCTGTTCATGAGGGCTTATTAGCACAGAGGAGCATAGCTGATGCTATAGCAGTGGGGCGGAAAATAGTTGGGCATTTTAAACATTCCGCCTTAGCCTACTCCCGCCTCGAGGACATTCAGGGACAGCTCAACCAGCCAATAAAGAGACTGCAGCAGGACGTACAGACACGCTGGAACAGCACGTATTACATGCTCCAGTCCCTCATTGAGCAAAAGCGAGTGCTGGGGGTGTATGTGTCCGAGCATGAACTCCCTGGCTATCTCACCACTCACCAATGGACCCTTATGGAGAAGACTGTTGCCATCCTCGCCCCCTTTGAGGAACTAACTAAAAAAGTGAGCAGCTACGACGCACTAGCCTCTGATGTCATCCCGGCTGTGACTGTGCTAGTGAGACTTCTAAACAGAGAAACAGACGAGGACCACGGCGTCAAGACAATGAAAGCAACCTTACTGGAAGCTGTCAAGAAGCGCTTCAGTGACGTCGAGACCAATCCACTGTACTTCATCTCCACCATACTTGACCCAAGGTAAAGTCTGTGTGCTATTATGATAAACTACAGTACTAAATTTAAGATTAATTTCCATCTGAAATATAATATTACATTTTTGTACTGAATACACAATACAAAAAAAAAAAAAAATACAACTAAAATACACAAATACAAATGTATGCAATATATATAATATGAAATATATTTCCCTTATTACTACCAGAAAGCCAAATGGCTGGCATTTATGACAGTGGTTTAGGGGAAACTAAAATCTGTCCTATTTTTCCACATATTAATACATTCATGAATTTTGTTCAGGTATAAAGATCGCTTCTTCTCCAACAATGCTCCGGAGGCCAAGCTGCACCTGAAGCAGGAGCTGCAGATGATGTCCAGAGCTGAGGCAGAGGAGAGTCGGGCAGAAGCTGCAGAACCTCCTGCTAAACTGTTCAAGGCCCAGGCCAGCACTAGCAGCAGTCTGGACACTGTATTTGAAGAAATCGCTAAGGAGCAGCCCCAGGCAGCACAGCCGCTGGCAGCAGGTGCTGCCATTGAGCTCGACACATACCTCGGAGAGGCCCCAAGCCCTCGTGAAGACAGTCCTCTGAAGTACTGGGGTGTCAACAAAATTAGGTTCCCCACTTTGGCTAAAATGGCCCAGAAATACCTCTCAGCCCCATGTAGCAGTGTGGAAAGTGAAAGGCTTTTTAGCTCAGTGTCACACATTATAGATGAAAACAGAAACAGGCTGACTGCTGATAATGCAGAAAAGCTACTTTTCTTAAAAAAAAACCTGCCACTCACTTTTTCTAAATAGGCTCCATTAAGTGAGTCGTCTTAGACTTGATGTTAATACCTACCTCAGTTGCACTATCTGCCGCAGTTCTATGTTGGTGGATGTTGTTAGTTTATTGAAATATTGTGCACTAAATAGCAAAGATGTTTATTAATGCCCCTTGTGTTGTCCAAAGCAGCAGAGTTTACAACAAACTGAAAAAAATACTTGAGTTGCACTGTCACTTTAAAACATTTTTTTTATAATTATTTATTCTGTAATATTTTGCATACAACATGCTTTTCATTTTAAATAAATGTTCTTAATTCCAAACTAGTCCCTTGTTTTTTTTTTTGTGTTAAATTTATATGACTAAAGCTGTTACCTGTAAATTGAAATCATGTTTTTTAATTAAGTACTCTGTATCAGTATCGGCGAGTACTGAAATGCAAGTACTCGTACTCGTACTCGTACTCCAAAAAAGTGGTATCGGTGCATCCCTAATAACAACTGAAACTTGTTTAAACACATTGTTCATGACTCAAAAATATGCATTTCATCATTTTGAAAAGATTTATAAAATAAAGTTTTTGAAGCATTATTGGTCAATAACCCATATAACAAAACCTGTTGGAAAAACATTTCAATAAACGTGTTTTTTGTACGTCCACAGCTGAAAATGTTCTAAAATAAGTAGACAACAGTTACAGTACACTACAGTAGACTGTAGTTGTGATGTTAGTATTTATAATACTAGAAAAAATGCAGTGCTTTATTTTGCAGTAAAGTTGAACTGTTTGGTTAAGGTAAGAAAGAGTGCTTAGATCACTGTTTTGAGAGCAGTTACATTATTTTGGAGAAATGTGTCAAATTGATTGAGAAAGACTGTAAATATGTTATTGGTGTTAATTAAGGATGCACCAATACCATTTTTTAAGGACAGAGTACGAGTACCAATACCTTTTTTATACCGATACCTATACATTTATTAATTTCTCTCTCTCTCTCTCTCTCTCTCTCTCTTTTTTTTTTTTTTTTGGTGATGTTGCAGTTTTCCAAGCACAACACAGTGAGACTAATGAACGTAGGACAGCTTCTTTATTATTACTCTAATGAATAAAGTAATAATTTTTATGTGCTTGTCACAAACTTAAAGAACAAAAATTGCACAGTGTCCAATAACCTTCAAAGAGCATAATTACCAATATATATAATTGTTGTTATATAAAAAGAAATTTACAAACAATACAACAAATACAGTGGTGCTCAGAATTATTGGCACCCTTGGTAAATATGATCAAAGATGATTGTAAAAATAAATCTGCATTGTTTATCCTTTTGATCTTTAATTCATAAAATGAGTAAAATTCTAACCTTTCATTGAAGGAAAAGAATTGAAAGTGGGGGGAAAATCAAATTATGAAATAAATGATTTTCTCCAAAACATGTTGGCCATAATTATTGGCACCCCTAGAATTTTTTATGAGTAAAATATCTCTGAAGTATATTCCCATTCATATTTACATTTTTTAGCACACCAGGGTGATCATAAACATGAAATTGTCCAGCCATGACTTCCTGTTCCACAGGAGTATAAACATGAGGAAACACAAAGGCCAAATTCCCTTAATCATTCATCACAATGAGTAAAACCAAAGAATATAGTTCTGATGTGCAGAAAAAGATTGTTGAGCTTCACAAAACAGAAAGTAGCTGTAAGAAAATAGCTAAAGCATTGGAAATTCCCGTTTCCACCAACAGGGAATTAATTAAGAAGTTCCAATTAACTGAAGATGTTACAAATCTGCCTGGAAGAGGACGTGTGTCTAAATCGTCCTAATGCACGGTGAGGAGAAAAGTTTGAGTGGACAAAGACTCTCCAAGGATCACAGTTGGAGAATTGCAGAGATTAGTTGAGTCTTGAGTCTAAGAAAGCGATAAAAAAAAAAAAATATATATATATATCAAAAGCACCTACATCCCCACAAGTTGTTCAGGAAGTTTTCAAGAAAAATCCTCTGCTCTCATCCAGAAACAATCTCCAGCATATTCAGCTGTCAGACAAGACTGGAACTTCAAACAGGACCGGCTTCTATGGTCAGATGAAACTACAAAAAGAGCTTTTTGGCAGCAAACCCACCAGATGGGTTTGGTGCACACATGGATAAAAAGTACCCCATGCCCACGGTTAAATATACTGCTGGATCTTTAATGTTGTGGGCCTATTTTTCTGCTGGAAGTCCTGGACATCTTGTTCAGATTCATGGTATCATGGATTCTACCAAATATCAACAGATAAAAAATCAAAACCTGACCGCTTCTGCTAGAAATCCTATAATGAGCCATGGTTGGATCCTTCCATCAGGACAATGATCCAAAACAAACATCAAAACCAACACAAAAATGTGTCACTGAGCACAAAATGAAGCTTCTGCCATGGCCATCTCAGTCCCCTGACCTGAACCCTAAAGAAAATGAGTGGAGTGAACTGAAGAGAAGAAGCACCAACATGGAGCTGGAATCTGAAGGTTCTGGAGAGATTCTGCATGAAGGAATGATCTCTGATCTCTTGTCAGATGTTCTCCAAACTCATCAGGCATTATAGGTGAAGACTCAGAGCTGTTGTCTTGGCAAAAGGAGGTTGCAAAAACTATTGAATAAAAAGGTGCCAATAATTGCCAACGTGTTTTTGTTACAGATCCCTTGTTTCCCTGGACTCCATTTCCCAGAATCCTCCTGTTCTCCACACCTGCACTCACTTCCCTCGTCAGTTCCTCATCATCACTCATCACCTGCACCTGGACTCTATTGTTAGCACTCCCTATATAATGCACTCACTCCCTGCACTCCTGGTCCGTTCTCTGTTTTGTTAAGGTGTCTGTCTGTTGTTCATTGCCATTGTTTGAAGTAAAGTCTCTATTATCGTGGAAATCCGTATCTGCCTCATCTCTCTACCAGCCACCCGTAACAGAAGAACGGACCAAAACCGACCGGATTTTCCACGAAAAAAAAGAATGGAGACTTTCCCCAGCTCCCTGGATCCAGCTCCTCCATCGCCTCTCACCCTAACAGCCAGCGAACGCATTATCGGGCTCCTGCAGGTAGGACGTTCGCTGGAGAGGTATGTGGAGGAGTTCGTTGAGCTTGCTTACTTGTCTAACTGGCCCGACGCTCAGTTGATCTCCCTGTTTTTGGATGGATTGGATGACGACACTATCCGTTTTGATGAACCTGTTTTTTGTTTCTCCTTAAGCGACACTATCAATTTAATTTTGTGGTTGAATGGCTCCAATTTCTTAGTAGAAGAGGTTCAGGATCAGTGTTGTCGTCCGGTCCATCCAGAAACACGGTTGGCCGGGCCAGTCAGTCAACCTCCGGCTTCCTCCGCATACCGCTCCAGCGAACTCCCTGCCTGCCCCAGGCTGGACCCATATTCCGCTACTGGGCCCAGTAAGCGGAGGAGGAGGAAGAAAGCGGCCCCAATGTCTCCAGAGCCCGCTCCAGTATCTCCAGAGCCCGCTCCAGTATCTCCAGAGCCCGCTCCAGTATCTCCAGAGCCCGCTCCAGTATCTCCAGAGCCCGCTCCAGTATCTCCAGAGCCCGCTCCAGTATCTCCAGAGCCCGCTCCAGTATCTCCAGAGCCCGCTCCAGTATCTCCAGAGCCCGCTCCAGTATCTCCAGAGCCCGCTCCAGTATCTCCAGAGCCCGCTCCAGTATCTCCAGAGCCAGCTCCAGTCCCCACAGAGCCAGCTCCAGTGCCTGTGGGGATTTTAATTGTATTTGAGGGGATGAAATGGCCCTCAACCCCAGTCTCCGCCGAGCCAAGTTCTCCAGTCTCCTCCGAGCCAAGTTCTCCAGTCTCCTCCGAGCCAAGTTCTCCAGTCTCCTCCGAGCCAAGTTCTCCAGTCTCCTCCGAGCCAAGTTCTCCAGTCTCCTCCGAGCCAAGTTCTCCAGTCTCCTCCGAGCCAAGTTCTCCAGTCTCCTCCGAGCCAAGTTCTCCAGTCTCCGCCGCCGAGCAAAGTTCTCCAGTCTCCGCCTCCGAGCCAAGTTCTCCAGTCTCCGCCTCCGAGCCAAGTTCTCCAGTCTCCGCCGCCGAGCAAAGTTCTCCAGTCTCCGCCGCCGAGCAAAGTTCTCCAGTCTCCGCCGCCGAGCAAAGTTCTCCAGTCTCCGCCGCCGAGCAAAGTTCTCCAGTCTCCGCCGCCGAGCAAAGTTCTCCAGTCTCCGCCGCCGAGCAAAGTTCTCCAGTCTCCGCCGCCGAGCAAAGTTCTCCAGTCTCCGCCGCCGAGCAAAGTTCTCCAGTCTCCGCCGCCGAGCAAAGTTCTCCAGTCTCCGCCGCCGAGCAAAGTTCTCCAGTCTCCGCCGCCGAGCAAAGTTCTCCAGTCTCCGCCGCCGAGCAAAGTTCTCCAGTCTCCGCCGCCGAGCAAAGTTCTCCAGTCTCCGACGCCTACGAGCCCTCAGCTCCAGCCGCCGCCTACGAGCCCTCAGCTCCAGCCGCCGCCGCCGAGCCCTCAGCTCCAGCCGCCGCCGCCGAGCCTGCCGCTCCAGCCGCCGCCGCCGAGCCTGCCGCTCCTAGTATGGTCTCTGTGATTGAACTCTCCAGCCCAAGGACTGTTTTCCCTCCCTGCCTCCCTCTCCCGCCTCCTCCAAGTCATGTCTATACTGCACCTCCACCTCAAGCCCCCTCGCCCAGATCTCCACCTCGGACCTCTGGGCGATTACCTTCACCCCGGCTCCAACCTCCCTCTGCTCCACCGTTGCCCATCAGTCCTCCAGCTTCACCAGTCTCCATCCTGCCTCCACTCACACCTTGGTCATTCATCAGCCTGCCCTCCCCTCTGGACTTCACTCCTCCGTCTCCGCTCCGTCACTCCGTCCCTCGGATTCAGTTGGCCTCCTCACTCCCCCGGTGTTCGTTTTGTTGGCTGTCCTTCTGCTTGCACTGCGGCCTTCTGGAGCCCCGGCTGCGCTTCGGTCGGCGGAGCCTTCGGTTCCGCCATCACCCGCCAGTCCTTCAGCGACGCCTGGGCTCAACGCCTCGAAGGCTTCGGCTCCTGACCCGCCATGGCTGCCCGCTGCACCTGACCCGCCATGGCTGCCCGCTGCACCTGACCCGCCATGTATGCCCGCTGCATGTCTGCCCGCTGCACCTGACCCGCCATGGCTGCCCGCTGCACCTGACCCGCCATGGCTGCCTTCGGCTCCTGACCCGCCATGGCTGCCCACGGCTCCTGACCCGCCAAGGCTGCCTTCAACCCCTGACCCGCCATGGCTGCCCACGGCTCCTGACCCGCCATGGTTTTTGGACCTGCCCTGGAGACCTCCACTCCAGTTTACTCCTTCCCCTGCTCCGGTTTGAGGTCTCCAGGGCGCCCGCCCCCCTCCCGGTTGTTACATCTACGGCGCGAGGACGCGCCTACCGGGAGGGGGAGGTACTGTTACAGATCCCTTGTTTCCCTGGACTCCATTTCCCAGAATCCTCCTGTTCTCCACACCTGCACTCACTTCCCTCGTCAGTTCCTCATCATCACTCATCACCTGCACCTGGACTCTATTGTTAGCACTCCCTATATAATGCACTCACTCCCTGCACTCCTGGTCCGTTCTCTGTTTTGTTAAGGTGTCTGTCTGTTGTTCATTGCCATTGTTTGAAGTAAAGTCTCTATTATCGTGGAAATCCGTATCTGCCTCATCTCTCTACCAGCCACCCGTAACAGTTTTGGATATAAACATTTATTTCTTAATTTGATTTTCCCCCCACTTTACATTCTTTTCCTACAATGAAAGGTTAGAATTTTACTCATTTTATGAATTAAAGATCAAAAGGATAAACAATGCAGATTTATTTTTACAGTCATCTTTGATCATATTTACCAAGGGTGCCAATAATTCTGAGCACCACTGTACTATAGAGAAACAAATTAAATAAATGTGTTTTTCAGATACAGTAGGTTTAATTACCATGTATACATTTTTTACATATTTTGTTGTTTTATTAACATTAATGACAAATATAGGTATCGGCCTTTGGTATCGGGGGTATTTTTACGAGTACAAGTACACAAGCTTGGTGTCGGCCCCATCCCTAGTGTTAATGTTTGCGTGAATGTCAGGTGCCATGGTGGATAAACACTCACAGTGAGGAGGAGGAGGAGGAATGCAGGAAGGAAGACTTCAATCCAGGAAAACTGAGAACAAAGAACATGTTCTGACCATTTAAGTAGTCATTTAATTTTGGATTTATTTCATTGGCTAAGATATATCATGTGACTTAGGTTAGAGGTCACGGCAGCCATCTTAGATTTCACTTCACTATAGCAGTGATGCAGCAGCAGATGTCTCTCTGATAAAGGCTATATTCTTGTCATTTCATGCCAAAGAGGCCATCGTCTGTAAGTTTAATTGTTCATTGATTTTTATTTATGTTAAAAAAGAAGTATTTCATGGCATTTAAAATAATTTGTTGAACATTCATCAAAGAAGATTGTTAATATCTCACTTTCATATATTAGCGCTAAATTCTGTTTCTCTCTTAAAAAGTTAGATTTATTCTTACTTGATACTTAATATATGCTTTATGTTTGTATTTTAGTTTCACAAAATACGATGTTGGCATCTGAAGATTTCAAGTAAAACACTGAAAGAGAACTCTTTTGGTTTCGACTTTTTCTTCATCCCTCATCCTGTTTAACTATCTGTCGAGGTGCAACCTACTTGCAGCAGGGACAGAATAGTGAAAAGACGTAACCTCTTCAATTCAGTGGAAAGAAGGAATCCTTTCAGTAAGGCTACAGAGTCTGCTCTCACGAAAAGTTTCTTCTCATATCTCATTCTTCCGCATTGTTCCAGTCCACATCATAAAGGTACTGTTTATTCATCACACAACATGGAGAGTGAGAGAAAATTGGAGACTGAGAATATATTGGAAACAAGATCTGTTGTTACACGTTCAACAACATCATCTAAAAGGTCTAGTAGGACATCAGCTAGCATGGCTGCGGCTAAAGCACGAGCTAGAGCTGAGGCGGAGCGTACTCGTGCATATTACGTCAAGAAAGAAACTGAAATTAAAGTTGAGAAAGTTTGTATGGAAGGCAGTCTTACAGCATTAGAACATGAAAAGGAGGCTGCTGCTGCTATGGCTGAAGCGAGAGTATTGGAGGAGGCTGTAGAGAGCTTGGAAGGAGGCAGTTGCCGTTCAGACACCCAGATCGCTCCTCAAATAGACCCTGTGCAACGCACCAGTGATTATGTGGAGCAACATTCAAGTCACTCTATTGTAGATCCTCCTGAGGAAACAAGTTTCGCTACACCACATGCTAAATTCGTAAACCGCTACGAATGTGAAAACAGACAGCTATCAGAAAGTTATCCAAGGTGTGCTCCGCCTGACTGTATTAATATGGTCAGTGATTCAGTCCCGAAACCTAACGCTGTCAAGATCGAAAGACCTCAGTCTACCACATGCAGCCCAACTTATTACTGGCCCCTTGCACAGACTTACAATGCCAGCACTCCTGTCCAGTCACCTCTTCAAGGAGAAGTTGAAATGAGTGATCTAGCAAGATTTCTTGCTCGTCGTGAGCTTATTAGTTCCGGGCTCACAAAATTCGATGACCACCCAGAAAACTACTGGGCTTGGAAGTCTTCTTTCTTAAACTCTACCAGCGGGCTCAAACTCAATTCCAGCGAACAGTTGGATCTATTGATTAAGTGGCTGGGCAGTAAGTCATCAGAATTTGTGAGACGCATTAGAACAGTGAATATAAAGCATCCTGATGTTGGGCTTAAAATGGCTTGGGATCGTCTAGAGGAGATGTATGGATCCCCTGAAGTGGTTGAGAAAGCACTTTTTGACAAAATTGAGAATTTCCCAAAATTCAGTAAACAAGATCCTCTGAAATTACAAGAGCTTGGAGATCTACTATGTGAAATTCAGTCAGCTAAAGCTGAAGGTTACTTGTCAGGACTTTCTTACCTTGACACCTCCAGAGGAGTCAACCCAATTGTGGAGAAGTTGCCTTATCACCTGCAAGAAAAATGGATTTATCAAGGTTCTGAGTACAAAAGGAAGTACAAAGTTACTTTCCCTCCATTTTCCTTTTTTATTGACTTCGTCTGTCAGGACGCACGTGCTCGAACTGATCCAAGCTTTAGTATTGGCGCATCCAGTATAAACCAGATTAAAGCAGAGCCAAAGCAAATACAAAGAAGGATCGCTGTGTCTACCCATAAGACAGGTGTGGCATCGTCAGCTGGATTTTCTCCCTCAAGAAGTTCCAATAATGAACCTATTGACGTAGAAAAGCAGTGTCCTATACATAAAAACAAACCTCATCCTCTGAGACGTTGCCGTGGGTTCAGAGCAAAGACTCTAGAAGAAAGGCAAACACTGCTTAGAGAAAATGGCGTGTGCTATAGGTGCTGTGCTTCCACGGTTCACTTGGCAAAGAACTGCAAAGCAGTAATCAAATGCAATGAATGTGAGAGTGATAAGCATGTGTCTGCACTTCATCCTGGTCCTCCTCCATGGGCCAATAAAGACCCCTCATCAGATAATGGCGGGGAGAAGGATAGAAGCCCTGCTGCTAATGTCACTTCACAATGCACAGAGATTTGTGGAGACAATCCAATACCCAAATCATGCTCTAAAATATGTCTGATAAGAGTATATCCTGAAGGCTCTCCAGAGGCTATGGTGAAGATGTACGCAGTGCTCGATGAGCAAAGTAACAGATCTCTAGCAAGATCTGAGTTTTTTGACATATTTAAAGTAAAAGGAACAGAGCATCCTTACACTCTTCGAACTTGTGCTGGGGTGACAGAAACTTCAGGAAGGAGAGCCACTGGGTTTCAAGCCGTATCTATGGATGGAAAGGTACATGTCTCACTCCCAACACTTATTGAGTGTAATTACATGCCTGATGACCACTCTGAGATTCCATCTCCCACCATTGCACACCGGTTGCCCCACCTGAAGTCTATCGCTCATGAAATACCTGAGATCGATCCATGTGCTCAAATATTGCTACTCTTAGGGAGAGACATCATCCAAGTCCATAAAGTAAGGAAACAACTCAATGGTCCAAACAAGGCACCATATGCACAAAAACTCGACTTTGGTTGGGTGATTGTTGGAAATGTCTGCTTGGGGTCAGCACACAAGCCTAGCACAGTTGATGTGTTTCGCACAAACGTACTACATAATGGACGCCCAAGCCTTTGTGAGCCATGTCCTAATCAGATCCAGGTGAAAGAGAAGCTTAGCAGCAAAGATCATGCCATCTCTTTACAAGGCTGTCATTTGTACCCAACCACTTGTCCTGAGTATTTGTTGGGTAACAATATCTTCAAACGGACACAAGATGATGAAAAGGTAGCCCCTTCCATTGAAGATCGAGCATTCATTAAACTCATGGACAAGGAAATGTTCATTGATAGCTCTAACAGCTGGGTGGCACCTCTTCCTTTTCGTATTCCACGCCAACGGCTGCCCAACAATAGGGACCAGAGTATGAAACGTCTCCTGTCACTCCATCAGACACTGAAGAGGAAGCCTCAAATGCAGGAACATTTTGTCACGTTCATGCAAAGAATTTTTGATGCAGGTCATGCAGAACCAGCTCCACCTGTGAAGGAATATGAGGAAGTGTGGTACCTGCCTATATTCGGCGTCTATCATCCTCGCAAACCAGGACAGATCAGAGTCGTTTTTGACTCTAGTGCCCAGTACAAAGGTCTTTCGCTGAATCAAGTGCTTCTCTCTGGACCTGATCTGAATAACTCCTTGCTGGGCGTTTTACTGCGTTTTCGAAAAGAGGCAGTAGCATTTACTGCTGACATTGAGCAGATGTTCCATAGCTTTGTGGTGAGAGCAGATCATCGCAACTTTCTCCGCTTCTTATGGTTTGAGGACAATGACCCCTCCAAAGATGTCACAGAATTTAGAATGAAGGTCCATGTTTTTGGGAATAGTCCCTCTCCCGCGGTAGCAATCTATGGACTTCATCGTGCAGCTCAACATGGAGAACTTGAGTTTGGGAAGGATGCAAGAGCCTTCGTAGAGCGTGACTTTTATGTGGATGATGGCCTGAAATCAGTGCCCACGGTTGAGGAAGCAGTTGATCTGTTGAAAAGAACTCAGGAGATGTTAGCAAGTTCCAACCTGAGGCTTCATAAAATAACATCTAACAGTCCTGCTCTAATGAATGCTTTTCCTGTGGAGGATCATGTGAAAGACCTTAAGGACCTGGATTTAGAAAAGGATACACCACCTATTCAGAGGAGCCTTGGTCTGAGCTGGAATCTTAAGTCCGACACTTTCACTTTCTGTGTTGACACAGAAGAGAAGCCTTTCACACGTAGAGGTGTCTTAGCAACTGTCAACAGTATTTTTGACCCTCTTGGGCTGGCAGCACCTGTTACAATCCAGGGGAAGTTTCTTCTTCGTGATTTGACAGTTGACACAAAAGATTGGGATGCTCCTCTACCAACAGACAGGGAAGCTGAATGGGAGGCTTGGAAACACTCTTTGCAGGATTTGGCTCAGTTTGAGATGTCCAGAGTGTACTCAAAGATTACTTTGTCTTTGGCACAAAGGACAGAAATTCATGTTTTCTCAGATGCTTCCACAAAGGCAATTGCTGCAGCTGCCTACCTAAGGGTGATGGATGACAATGGGTCATGTGATGTAGGGTTTGTCCTTGGTAAGGCTAAGCTGGCTCCGCTGTCTGCTCACACCATACCACGTCTGGAGCTAGGAGCAGCAGTCCTGGCAGTAGAAGTGGCAGAACTCATTCAAAATGAATTGGATATCACCCCTACTGCTGTAGAATTCTATTCTGACAGTAAAGTAGTGTTGGGGTACATTAATAACCAAACCAGGCGGTTTTACGTATATGTGAGTAATAGAGTTCAGCGGATTAGGAAATCTACAAGGCCAGAGCAGTGGCATTACATTTCCACAAGTCAAAACCCTGCTGATCATGCAACACGGTCAGTGCCTGCCTCAGATTTGAAAGACTCCACATGGATTTCTGGACCTGCCTTTCTTTCTCATCCTGAGTCAGAGTATAATGAAGACAATCAGACATTCAATCTAATTGATCCTGATTCAGATGTGGAAGTGCGCTCTAACTGTACAGATCTGACACCTCATGACTTTTCTGTTACACTTGGATCGCATCGCTTTGAGTGCTTTTCAACTTGGAAAAGTCTCTTACGAGCTATTTCCAACTTAATCCACATCATACATTCATTCAGATCCAAAATTGAGGTAGCTAGTGCCTGTAAAAAATGGCATATTTGTGACAAAACACTCACAGAGGAACTTTCACAGGCAGAAGTTGTGATAGTACAATGTGTTCAACGGGAGAGCTACCCTGTTGAGTTTGCTTGTCTTTCTGTAGGGAAGGATATCCCAAAAAAGAGCGGACTCAAAATTCTGAACCCTTTCATTGACCAGGATGGGCTTCTGAGAGTAGGTGGTAGACTCAAACATGCTCCAATTGAACAGAAAGAAAAACATCCCATTATCATTCCTGGGAAAAGTCACATAGCCCTTCTGATCACGAGACATTTTCATGAACGGGTAAGACACCAAGGCCGCCTGTTTACAGAAGGCGCTATAAGGAATGCAGGATTCTGGATCATTGGGGCAAAGAAACGCATTCATAGTGTGATTCATAAATGCATCATCTGTAAGAAACTTAGAGGAAGACCTGTTGAACAGAAGATGGCAGATCTTCCTCCAGATCGACTTGCCACTGATCCACCCTTCACTTATGTTGGCCTTGACGTCTTTGGGCCCTGGATGGTTGCTTCTCGCCGCACACGAGGTGGTCTGGCAAACAGCAAAAGATGGGTACTCATTTTTACCTGTTTGACCATTCGAGCAGTGCACTTTGAGTTAATCGATTCTCTTGATGCCTCCACCTTTATCAACGCCCTTCGACGCTTCTTTGCCATAAGGGGTCCGGTGAAACAAATCCGATCGGACTGTGGCACAAATTTCAAGGGTGCGTGTAAGGAGCTGGGAATGCTTGCAGAGGATCTTAGCTTTAAAAACTACTTGGATGAGGAAGGATGTCGCTGGATCTTCAATCCCCCTCATGCATCCCATATGGGAGGAGCTTGGGAGCGACTTATCGGAGTTGCACGTCGCATATTAGACTCCATGCTGCTTCAAAACAGTCACTCTCATCTCACTCATGACATGCTGGCGACATTCTTGGCAGAAGTTTCTGCAATTATGAATGCAAGACCCCTTGCACCTATCTCAAGTGACCCAGACTCACCTGCTCTGTTGACTCCAGCTACTCTTTTGACTCAGAAAGTTGGTGTACTCTCTCCTCCTCCAGGAGACTTTGAAAAGGATCTTTGCCGCCAAAAATGGAAGCAAGTTCAACAACTTGCTGACACCTTCTGGGAAAGATGGCGACGTGAGTACTTGGTCAGTCTTCAGAGTCGTCGCAAATGGCATACAAACCGAGCTAACATCAAGGAAGGAGATGTAGTCCTAATGAAGGAAACTCAAGTAAAGAGGAATGACTGGCCAATAGCTCTTGTCACTAAAGTATTCCCAAGCAGTGATGATAAGGTCAGGAAAATTGAAATTAAGGTCACCAAGGATGGAAACTGTAGAACTTATCTGAGACCTGTGTCCCAAGTGATCTTTCTTCTGTCACCAGAAGCACAGAAGGAGTAAAATTTTGTAGAACTGTTGTATTGGTAATAGTGGCTTTTGAAAAAAAACCAGACGGGGAGTGTTCTGACCATTTAAGTAGTCATTTAATTTTGGATTTATTTCATTGGCTAAGATATATCATGTGACTTAGGTTAGAGGTCACGGCAGCCATCTTAGATTTCACTTCACTATAGCAGTGATGCAGCAGCAGATGTCTCTCTGATAAAGGCTATATTCTTGTCATTTCATGCCAAAGAGGCCATCGTCTGTAAGTTTAATTGTTCATTGATTTTTATTTATGTTAAAAAAGAAGTATTTCATGGCATTTAAAATAATTTGTTGAACATTCATCAAAGAAGATTGTTAATATCTCACTTTCATATATTAGCGCTAAATTCTGTTTCTCTCTTAAAAAGTTAGATTTATTCTTACTTGATACTTAATATATGCTTTATGTTTGTATTTTAGTTTCACAAAATACGATGTTGGCAACTGAAGATTTCAAGTAAAACACTGAAAGAGAACTCTTTTGGTTTCGACTTTTTCTTCATCCCTCATCCTGTTTAACTATCTGTCGAGGTGCAACCTACTTGCAGCAGGGACAGAATAGAACATGTGACACGGAACATAAACACAGAACCCTGACAGTGGAAGACTTTCATTTTAAAAAAAAGATTTTTTATGTTATAATTTATTGATTATATCTGGTCAACAGTAAGAATTTTTACATGATGTTTAAACAATTTTTTATGATCATTTGTGTCTGGTTTTATCTTCACTGGTGTTACGACCCTTTAATAATTCATGAAAAATAAAATAAACTAAAAACAATATCTCCTTTATGACAATAATGTTTATATATTCTTTACCATCAGCTTTTTTGGGAGAAAAATTAGATTAGGAAAAACATTTTCTAAATTCACAAAGTGGTTGAGAACCCCTGCTCTACAGGATAGGCCGTTGTCTTGCAGCTCAACTATTCAACAGACCAGCAGCACATCTGTTTTGTAGCTGGTACTCTCTGGGAATCTGAAGCATGTGTGACATGTTACCTTCATTCTGCCATTCTCTCTTGACTGAAATGTTTCAAACATTCTGAACTAAAGTGAACCCAATTTCTGTTTAGAGATGTATAATTTTTAATCGTGTGTTGTTTACCAGCAATGCATTTGCGTAAAAGCAGGGAGTGGCTCTAAGAGAATTGTCTGAGTGAATTTATGTAAATATATGTCAGACTGCAAGTGTTACAATACCATGAACACACAGGCTGAAGAATCTGCCTTGAGATACTGGGCAAAACCCTTTTAATTAAGAACTTCCTATAAAATTACCTGAGTCATGGTAGAATCACTGCCTCTAATGGTAATTGTTTGTAGAAATATGATTTAAAACATGTTTAACCCATTTGTGCCAAAATTTTTCTGAATGGTTTCATGCATATAGTCCTGTTAATAGTGTCCTATGTGAACATGTTCTGCATTTATTTTTCCCAGATTTTTGTTTTTTTTTCTTAAAAAAACGTGTTTGAATGTGCGGCAACTATAGTTGCCGGTGGGCAAATATGTTGTATGCACCCCTCAATGTAAAATTTGAATAGGAGGAGAACATTTATGCATCTAACTCAAAATAACTGCTTTCAACAGATCAACAGATCAGTCAAAGTCAAAGAACATTCAATGTGAACACAAAAAAAGTTGCATCTAGCTTATAATTTCTTGTATATGAAAACACAACAAACAACAAATCCATTAGTCTTAAAGTGGTGGAACATAGTGCCGAACAAAGTCCAGCCATTAAGTTGCTCTAACAGAGCATTGTGAATCAAAAAAGTTAAATTACATCATTCATTAGAAAAAAATTACTCTTATATGTGACCCTGGACCACAGAGCCAGTCAGAAGTAGCACGGGTATATTGGTAGCTATAGCCAACAATACATTGTATGGGTCAAAATTATTTTTATTTTTTTTCTTTTATGGCAAAAATCATTAGGATATAAAGTAAAGATCATGTTCTGTGAAGATATTTTGTAAATTTTCTACTGTAAATATATTGCTAAGGACTTCATTTGGACAACTTTAAGGCAATTATCTCAATATTTCAATTTTTTTGCACCCTCAGATTACAGATTTTCAAATAGTTGAGTCTCGGCCAAATGTCCTATCCTAACAAACCATACATCAATGGAAAGCTTATATATATATTCACCTTTCAGATGATGTATAAATCTTAATTTCAAAGAATTGACCCTTATGAATGGTTTTGTAGTCCAGGGTCACATATTACAAACAAACAAAAAATAAATGAATTAAAAAATAAATTAATTAACAAATAACAATATATGATATATAACAATATAAAATATTATGAAAGCAAAAAGCACTAAACAAGACCAATAACCTTGATTTATTAACCCATTAAAGACATTATACCCAATTTCCCCATTATATATGTACTTACAAGTCATTTGCCCACCGGCAACCATAGTTGCCGCTCGTACTTTTGACTGAGTATACAAAAAACTATAGTTTTTGTTCTTGAAATCCTTTATTTAGATGTTTTCTTGCATGTCATTGAGAAATAAAACATGGAAAACATCTAGAAGAAAACTTACAAAAGGAAAATGACAACCATACACTGCGGCAACTATAGTTGCCGGTGGGCTAAAATTGGTTAATAAGTTAATTTCAAAATAATAATAGTTGTGATAGCTCATTTATGGGTAATTCAAGCAACTTTTAGAAAACTATCCATTTTAGAAACTGACCATTGCATGTATATTGCAAATGTACATATCCAGTGTTGGTCAAGTTACTCAAAAAAAAAAAGTAATCCACTACATTAAAATTGTAATTTGATTACATTACTGATAATTGCATGTAAAAAGTAATCAGATTACTAATTACTTTACATTAAAGTTACTTTGAAAATCTGTAAAACCTACAAAAATACACCACAAACTGAAACTCTTTCCGTAATTTAATATTGACTGAAAAATATTACAGAAGTATGAAAACAGCAACTTGTCTTAAAAATATTTGTTAATCATCTGTAGGTTATTCATTCTAATGCAATCATAACAGTTGCATGAGGGCGCTCAACGACCACGTCATCTGTGAGTGTGAGATTCCAACAAACTAAAAATAACTTTGTTAAAACTAATAAATATATGAAATATTGTACACTTGTGAAAGTGTTTATTTTTGTTTGCAGTATTTTTTTAATACTATTTAATGATTATGAACACATAAGCATGGCAAACCAATTATACAGTCGATTACACTAAGCTGGCACATATGTGTAGGCCTATGTATGATAAATAAAGTAATTAAGATTGTTATTAATATTATTTTATAAAGTAACATGTAGGATAAATGTAGTTTTATCACGTTGAGCCGTTTCCTTCTTTTTTTTATTGCAAGAAAAGAAGCAAAACTGCATTAAATACATTAACATAAATGGATAAAAAGAGAAAAAGAAAGAAAGAAAGAAAATACATACAGACAAATGACACCAGTAAGAAAAATATGGTCATAGTTCTTAAGGAATTTGTTGTTATCAATGAGTTTAAAGGTGCTAAAGAGGATGTTTTGTTTTATACATTTTTGCAATATTACTTGAAACTGTCTTTACTAACTGATAAAAGACTATTTATTAGGTGCACTGGAAGTACCAGCTGCACATCTGTTTTGTAACTGATACTCTCTGGGAATCTGAAGCATGTGTGACATGTTACCTTCATTCTGCCATTCTCTCTAGACTGAAATGTTTCATACATTCTGAACTAAAGTGAACCCAATGTTTGTTTAGAGATGCATAATTATTAATCATGTGTTGTTTACCAGCAATGCATTTGCGTAAAAGCAGGGAGTGGCTCTAAGAGAATTGTCTGAGTGAATTTATGTAAATATATGTCAGACTGCAAGTGTAACAACACCATGAGACACAGACAGGCTGAAGAATCTGCCTTGAGATACTGGGCAAAACCCTTTTAATTAAGAACTTCCTATAAAATGACCTTAGTCATGTTAGAATCACTGCCTCTAATGGTAATACTTCTGTTGTTCTTGTTGTTATCAATGAGTTTAAAGGTGCTAAAGAGGATGTTTTGTTTTATACATTTTTGCAATATTACTTGAAACTGTCTTTACTAACTGATAAAAGACTATTTATTAGGTGCACTGAAAGGAATAATATTAATATACATCATCTGTGCACAAGGTAGGGCCTTAAAAACATCAGCCAATCGTTTGTGTGATCATCGCGTAAACGATTGGCCCTCTGGCTTGTCAATCACTGCCGTTACGTTCCTTGTGAGAGATGTGTGCGCTCCAGTAACTTTCCACAATCCACAAGCGCCGCATGCATTGTTTTTGTCAGGAGTAACAACTGCAGATTATGAGTTACCTGCGATGAGTCCCACATAATGAATCCACTAACACGATACAGCGGATGCCGGTGGTATACTTGTGTACGAGTTTTGGGAGGCGTTCCCTCGAAATGAGCTGTGAACTATTTTTTTTTACAGTCTATGGCTGTGAAAGAGGGGGGTTGTTCTTACGCATGCGCTCATTTCAAAAACTCAGTAACAGTCTTTGGTTTCCCAGTCGTCGAAAACATCCTATAGCACCTTTATGAGATTTAACAACAAGTGCAATCTCAGAAATTTAGACATTAAATCTAGGCAATGTCTTGAGAAATTTGTTTCTATGAATAAAACATTTGCAATGCAACACAAAGAAATTAACAACAAGATCAATAGCATAGTCACTCCTAGAAAAATAAAAGAATATATCCTTCAAAGAAAAGTCTAAATCACAGTTTATAAAAGGAGAAAGATAACAACTTAAGTTCTCCCAAAGAGATTTAACATGAATGCAATGGAAAAATAAGTGAAGAAAAGTTTCTTCCTCAACTTTGCAAAATACACGCAAGTCAGAGAGATGAACAAAAGAGGCAGTATTGAGCCGTTTCTGTGACAGCCCCTGCAGCTCTCTGACGCACAGTTATACGTCAGCGTCCAAATTCACTCACTTCACTTCATTTCGTTCACTCTTTGCAGATATAGTGCACTCAAATGACATACACTATATAGGGATTAGTGAATCAGTGAACGAGTGAGCGGTTTATGTGTAGCATGTATGAGTGTGGTAGCTGAACTGTGTTTATGTTTGTATGTAACTGCATTAAAGACAGGAAAAAAATAGCTGAAAACATTTATAATAACATTTGAAAACAGTATTGTTCAGAAGTTGCATTCCCTGAACAAAAATCCAATCTAGCTTGTTTAGGCGAGGTTGGATGCTCTCGTCTTGCGCGCGGATATCCTCCTCCTCCTTCACGCCTTTCCCGGTGATTCATAATGACGCATCCGCGCCAAACGTGATTTCTTTAGAAATGCACTTTACCTTATAGATATATTTATTTTTAACTTAATTTTATTGACGTCAGTAGCTGTAATCAAATTACATAAATGTAAAATGTAATGCGTTACATTACTGCTTTATCAGGAAAAGTAATTACAGTAACGCGTTATCTGGTTACAGATTGATTAAGTAAAGCTAAAGTAGAGAGAAATGCAAATCAAAATATGTTTTGTATCTGCTTTGATTTTCACTAGAAAAGCCTAATATTGATAACTTTATAAGAGACAAAATTATTCAAAACTGTGGGACAGGCATAATGTTTGAAAAAAACTGGTAACACTTTAAAATAAAGTTTCATTTGTTAACATTATTTAACTGCATTAATTATTTCTACAGCATTTATTAATCGTAAATGTACATTTCTACATTTACTAATACATTTCTAAAATTAAATATAAATTTCAAACAATATTGAAACGTTTTTTTTTTCAGTTTACGATTGAAAGTATGTTCTTGGGAAAATTGTAAAACAAATATCTATGCAGACATTTGAAAAGTAATGAACATATGGTTAAAAATAGATTCTAGAAGGGTTTTAATAAAATATTAATTTACAAGTTTAAAACTGTTTGTTCAAAAAATATATAAATTAATGGCAAGTGTCTATTATTACTGTAGCCTACATATGCTACTGTATGCAGCCAACTGCAACCTGATAACGGTTGAGACATTATTAGTCAGATGTTTGTAGGCGTCTCAGCATAAGAGTGACACCTTGTGGTGACATTTTGTTTAATATACATATGTCATTAAGATTTTAGATCCTGTTTGTAATATTTCAAGGGCTTTTCCTTTGAATGTAGGGATGTCGATAGAATCATCAAAGTAATTTTGCACATTTTTTAACAGAAACAAAAGCCTGCTGTGTTTAACTTCACTGAAAGGGGGAAAAAGCAGTGAAGGATTTACACCTTTCAATTGAAAGAACTGCCCTAAAGTGGGACACTGCCTA
Source organism: Chanodichthys erythropterus (assembly GCF_024489055.1). NCBI lineage: Eukaryota > Metazoa > Chordata > Actinopteri > Cypriniformes > Xenocyprididae > Chanodichthys > Chanodichthys erythropterus. Next base: position 42,825,430 of record NC_090232.1, read on the forward strand.
ATGGGACACCTAAGGTTTAGTGTTTGTAGGTCCCGCATAAATACATGAATGTCAGTGAAACTATAGGTTATCTGAAGCTGTGGTGCCATGTGATCAAAATCACATAGCCTCTCAAATGTCCAGTCATATATGAGACTGTAGCAATCATCAAAAAGGAAAGACCTTGTGTGAAAGCCACCCAAAGGTCAATGACATAGAGTTTTGACAAACTTGACCTTAAGGAGTATAAATTAATTTTAAACAAAAAAATCATGATATCTTTTGGCCTAATGTGCTTATGAAATGTATGTCCATCAAAAAATACTATAACATTGTATGTGTAAACTATATATTTTATTTTTTTATCAAATTTCCTACTGTCCCACTTTAGGAAATGTGGTTTCAAAAAGTGGGACAGTATTATTGCCTAATGTGGGACAGTACTTTAGTCAGTCAAAAATGTGTGGTGGGGCATGGTTTGTGGGACAAAAATGTTTATTTACAGTGTTTTAGTGTTACTATGTATTAAATTAATGATTGTGTGTGTTTGTTGTTTAGCGAAATAGAAACATTTATGCAGTTCACAGCACTTTTATGAATTTTGACTCAATGTTAAATCCAGCCTAAAGTTTGTTCAAGGCTTTTTTTAATTTATTTTTTGCAGGTTGCAAGACTTTATATTTTGCCTTCAAATAAGCCTAGGCTATATGTTGAAGAGAACAGTAAAGAATTCTGACTGTGCATTTAATTATTTTCTATATATAACATAACATAGCCTATGAAAATAGTTGCCTAATGTCTTTACAATAAATGCATCAAAACTATCATATTGTATTTTTTTTTTTCTGATGATGTTCAATTATCAATCAGTCCATCCATAACCAAGAAGAGAATTACTAACTTAAGAAGATTTTTACTATTCTGCATGAATCAAATGTTTTTGGCCTTTTATCATAGACTTTGGCCTTTTCATAGACCTTTTATAATTATGATTATTATTATCATCATTATTATCATCATTATTATCATTATTCTTATTATCATCATCAGATTTTGGCCTTTTATCGTAGAATTTTCAGTGTCCCACATTAGGGATACAACTGTCCCACATTAGGAAACACCAGATTGTTTTAGACGACTTGCACTAAGAACACTAATATGTCTATAATTTCTTTTATGGATGTGTTATCTCCATTTTCTCTTTTGATTTGATTAGGAGACATCCTGGGTTTTTTTTAAAATGGTATTGTGTGTGAATTTAATGTTTTGGCTCCAAATTGCAATATGTCACAGAAGTCTGAAATGCAAAAAATATCCCACATTAGGGCAATTCAATTTGTTATATATATATATATATATATATATATATATATATATATATATATATATATATATATATATATAACAAACTGGGTATAAAACAGAAACAAACTGGGTATAAATAGACAGACACTAACGGCATAATAGAAAAACAGCTGGGTGCAATGAGGTGAGTCCACAACAAAGTCATAAGAGCGATTAAAGTCCAGGTTAGAGTGCCCTCTGGTGGCAGTCAAGTGCACTCCAGCATATATATATATATATATATATATATATATATATATATATACACACACACAAACAAAACTTTAGTACACAGGCTGTATGACTTTAATATATGTTTGTATCCAATATGCTTTTCACACAATCTATAATAGGCTATAGGCTGAATAATTTATATAATTAATATTTTAATCTTTAAAATACAAAATCAATTATATATAATAACGTATGCATCTTTATTCAGTTTAATCATGCTGAATAAAGTATCAGTGACAGACAAATCATCAAATCATAAAATCAGAGTCAAACAGATGCATCTGATCGAATTTATGTCTTAAATTGCAACATTAGAGGGATGTGACAATATAACAAAAATAACATGGCGAATAATGAAATATTTTTGGGTGAATGGGAATTTTTTTGAATTTCCGCCATATGTAAGCTTTCTTGCCATAAATTAAAAACATCAGCCCAACATTTCTGTAATACTGAAGATGTTATCTATCCATTTGAAGAGGAAACAAGGTATATCATAAAGAAAGGAGGTGTGGCTAACCCTTTTTGATAGGAAACCCTTTTGGAAATTGGGACATCTTATCATTGATTTAAGCTATAGTGTGAGTTAGCATATGTATTGTGCAAGTTAGTTCATAGTTCGTTGAATTTTACATGTTTCCTTTTTCTGTTCATCCAAGTTATCAAAGGGTTAGTTCACTCAAAAATGGTTATCATTTAGGCTACTTGCCTTCATGGCTTTTCAAACCTGCAAGACTTTCGTTATACAAATTAATCAAATCTGAGAGATTTCTGTCTCTCCATTGACAGGCTATGCAACTACCACGTTTCACACATAAACACTGATCAACGAACATGAATAGAAGATCAACCGTACTTGCTTGATGTGTGAGACTAACCTCAAACGTGCTGTGTAACACGAGAATGAACCTCAATGGCTCTTGCACATCAAGCAAGCTTGAGCTTCCATTTACCATAATTGATTTGTACATTGATCAATGTTTATATGTGAATAAAAGCCAAAATTAAATCTGTTCATCATATAAAGCGATCGTGTCTATTCAGAAAATATAGGATCTATTGTTTTGATTCAAGAGCATCATTGCGACGTACATTCACGTCACTTAAAGGTAGGGGCAATTGGCTAGCAATAGCAAGTTAGCTTTGAAAGCACAGTGTTCTCTAAAGCCACGCCTCCTTCAAAACACATGGGCTGTGTTCCGCTTTACTTTTAGACACACACTTGCGAACACTTCCCTAACACTTCCCCTCGGGGGAATCCCCGCCGGCATTTTGAAGTCCGTTCCACTTTGTGAAGTGGAAAAGTTACATTTATGTGGACAGACCCTCGACCCCTCGATTTTGATGAGCGAGTCTACTTCATACGTACACTTCAGGCAGCTCCATACCCAGGGTTTGGGGGTAAGGGAATACAAGTAACAGCGTTACGTAATCAGGATACAAAAATTCAGTAACTGTAATTCGTTACAGTTACGTCAAAAAACGTAGTAATCAGATTACAGTTACACTTTGAAAAAAGGGGGGATACTATCAGGAATACAATTGTTTCATTTAAAGGTGCCCTAGAATTAAAAATTGAATTTATATCGGCATAGTTAAATAACAAGAGTTCAGTACATGAAAATGACATACAGTGAGTCTCAAACTCCATTGTTTCCTCCTTCTTATATAAATATCATTTGTTTAAAAGACCTCTGAAGAACAGGCGAATCTCAACATAACACCGACTGTTACGTAACAGTCGGGATGTACGCCCCAATATTTGCATATGCCAGCCCATGTTCAAGCATTAGTCAAGGGCAGCCAGTAACGTCTGGATCTGTGTACAGCTGAATCGTCAGTCTAGGTAAGGAAGCAAGGACAACAGTGATAAATGGCAGATGGATCGATAATAACTGACATATACCATGATAGCATGATATTTTTAGTGATATTTGTGAATTGTCTTTCTAAATGTTTCGTTAGCATGTTGCTAATGTACTGTTAAATGTGGTTAAAGTTACCATCGTTTCTTACTGTATTCACGGAGACAAGAGCCGTCGTTATTTTCATTATTAAACACTTGCAGTCTGTATAATTAACAAACACAACTTCATTCTTTATAAATCTCTCCAACAGTGTGTAATGTTAGCTTTAGCCACAGAGCACTATCAAACTCATTCAGAATCAAATATAAACATCCAAATAAATACTATACTCACATAATCCGACGCATGCATGCAGTATGCATGACGAACATCCATTTTGAGGGTTATCTTAGCTGTGTGAACTGTGTTTATGCTGTTCAAGGCAAGCGTGAGCTCCGGGGGCGGGGGAGCACGAGATTTATAGGGGCCGCAACCTATATATCGGTGCATAGTTAATGATGCCCCAAAATAGGCAGCTAAAAAAATGAATAAAAAAAAATCTATGGGGTATTTTGAGCTGAAACTTCACAGACACATTCGGGGGACACCTTAGACTTATATTACATCTTGTAAAAAAAATGTTCGATGGCACCTTTAAAGCTAAATAAATCATTATTTTGCCATAATAACACCATATTATGCGCTGCTTGATTATACAGTATTTCCTGGTTCTGTTGCTAGTGAGCCACCCGCTGGTGCATGCGCAAATAACACCCGTCTACAGATGCTACAGATCTCCTCAGATGCAGATTGAATCACTGCTGCTAGTTGAAACGATGTGCATGCATGGAAAGCGCTTTCAATTCATGGAAATGCCACTGCTGTTTTGTTTTCAAAGAAGAAAATGCAAGCATCATGCAAACTCTGCCTTCCATCTACGAAAACACTTTCTTTATCAAAGGACTAAAACATAATCTGTAATAATACCATACTGTAGCCACTAGATGTCTTAATAGCCCTTTACATTTATAGGCTAGGGCTGTGTATTCCCATGATTGCTTAGTTTTAATAGGTTTAGTTTTCAAAATGCTAAACTAAAATTAAAGCAGAACAAACATAAACGGGAATGTCTAGAGATTTTCCGATACCCCTTTTCCATTCCCGATTCCGATACCTGAGCTCAGGGTATCAGCCGATACCGAGTACTGATCCGATATACTACTAGCCTTGTATGAACTGAGATAACTATTTTATGGTGTGCTTCGGACTTATCCCTTAATAAAATAAGAACAAATGCATACAGTGAACTAGAGTATTTTTATTATCTGTCATACATATGTCAGTTATATTATTTATTTATTTTAAGTGAAAAAGAACTTAAAATGCAGCCACAAATCTAACACTGTAAACTGAAAAAGGTATTTTAGTTTTACAATGTAGCTGTATAAAAACAGTGCAACAAATAAATCTGGGAATATAATTATATAAGAAAATAATCTCTTTAAAACTTTTTTTAAAACAATTTTGTTAAATAAAAATCCCACGTTTTCGACGACTGACAGCGGCTGGTCGTCCAGAACAATAAACTTGACAATTTTGTCGTTATCTCTATCGCTCGTTGGCTGTCTTTTGAAAACTTTTCTTTTTTTGAATGAAGCAAAGATTGTTGATTAATTATTGTTAATCGTTTATGCTTATTCTTCATTACATTCTCAAGGTATTGCTGTTGAGGAGTATGATTGCTGTATTCAGTTGTTCTTCAAATGTTCCAGTGTGACATGATATTTTGTACTCATTTGTGGTTAGATATTGAACGCCTGCCATGTACTGCAGAAGTGACAATGTTCTCAGAATTTGTTGCTCATTTGAACTTGATGTACCTTCCCTGCAATAATATTTTGCACAACACAAGACTTGATATTTGAAATGTGCAAGCTTTGCATTCCTGTTGTTCCCAAAAAGGTGTTGAACCCACATCTTATTTTTGTCTTTCTTGTTAGTTTTAACTGTCACAGGACCAGTCATGACTCTTATAGCAGGAAGATATAGCACTGACACAACAGAGAGTTTAGCCTGACCTATCTTATCTGTCCAAACAGACCTTTAGGTGGGATGTAAGTTTTCCTCTGCTTTCAGGTATGTATTAACATCGGTCTGTGTTAGTTTCACTTCTTCTGCTCCTGACTTCTTGCTCTTTGCACCATATCTTCTGACAAAGATTGTTATACTCAGAACTCAGAATTAGATGTTGACTTCTGATTGCCGGACATCTGGTCTTTTGTATCAGCGCTGTACTCAGCTATTAAATTTAATTATCATTTATTCATTATTGATTATTCATTTTCTTCCATATTACAGTTACAACATGTGAACGCAGCATAAGCTTGTTTTGGTTCAAGATGAGATGTAAAAGGCGGCTGCTGTTTGTTTTTGGCGCTCTGCGACTGTCTGTCTACTCTCCATAGCCTTCCGGGTCACGCTTATGACTTTGGATCTGTGCGAGCAGGGTGCACGCCAAGTTTGCGTTTTTTCCATGGAATTGGGCTCATTTAACACTGTTGCCGTGGGTTGTTTATCATATCCGCAGGGTTAACCCAAATAACATGATAATTAGCCCCTGAAATGCAAATTTTACCAAGGGGAACCCCACCAAAAAGCGGATTTTACCCCCAGAACGAGATTTTTACAGGGGGATCCCTCCTGAAACGTGACTTTGAGTAGCAATTATTGGACGGAAATTTTTTGGTCCTAACTCTGACAGCAATATAGTTTCGGCCCAGTTCCGGCCCACATTTGGTCCGCATGTAATCCGATGTGGACCGGTTCTGGGCCACATTATGCCTACCTTACCTTTAATCGTGCTCAGGCCCTTTAGAATCAAAAAAACTTTGTAAGACCAACCAAATGTTAAACATACAAGCTTAAGTGGGGATGCCCGGGATTGAACACATGCAGGCCTCAAAGCGTGCAAAATGTACCCACTGATTTTAGGGTACGTTTACATGACAACAGTATGGTTAAAAGTTTTTCCTTTGAGACAACACCATTGTCAAAACAACTCCCATACGAATCCGTCTTCTATTGCGCTTCTGATTTGGTAGTGAAATTCGCCGATTTTGTGTGCGTAAGATGTGAAGGATTCTGTGGTCCAGTTAGTATTTTCACCCCATACTGGCGACCTCTTGGTTTCTAAGTTCTTTGATCTAATTCGGATGGAGGTGATTCTAATTCAGATTTATGTCTCTTTTTTTACGTCAATCACTTAAAGGTGCTAAATAGGATGTTTTGTTTTATACATTTTTGCAATATTACTTGAAACTGTCTTTACTAACTGATAAAAGACTATTTATTAGGTGGACTGAAAGGAATAATATTAATATACATCATCTGTGTACGAGGTAGGGCCTTAAAAACATCAGCCAATAGTTTACGCGATCATCGTGTAAAAGATTGGCCCTCTGGCTTGTCAATCAGTGCCATGACGTTCCTTGTGAGAGACGTGTGAGGCTGCGCTCTCCAGTAACTTTCCACACTCCACAGGCGCTGCATGCAATGTTTTTGTCAGGAGACAGGAGTAACAACTGCAGATTATGAGTTACCTGCGGTGAGTCCCACACAATGAATCCAGCGAACACGATACTGCGAATGCCGGTGGTAAACACTCATGTTCCAAGTTTTGGGAGGCGTTCCTTTGAAATGAGCTGTGAAGGAGGGGGGCTGTTCTTACGCATGCGCTCATTTAAAAAATCCAGTAACGAGTCTTTGGATTCTCAGTCGACGAAAAAATCCTTTCTATCACCTTTAACCATCAGTCGGTCTGTCCTTTATAGCCTAATAATAATAATTGTGGTGGTAGTAGGCCTATTAGACCTTCACCAAAGACTATAGAATAACACAAGACGTGTCACTCGTATTGTTTTGAATGCGAGAAAGTGTAACGCGCAATATGGCGGAAGTCGCGCCTTCTAAATAAGAGCCAATCGCCGACTGGTAAAGTCATCGCGTCACTTCAGCGGTTTCTATAGAAACAGTCAGACGCGCGCCTCCGAAGAGACGCGCATTTAGGTCTGCGCATGCGCATTAACTTGATCCAGCCTGAAAAATACTTTCTTTTTTTTTTGTCATGATTCGAGCGTTTAGAAACTAAATTTATGAGCCGGTTGTTGTTAGATTTTATTGGTGATTTCAAATATGAAATTTAATCGTAAGGTTGGCGAACAGTTTTGGAGAATTTGATGTTTCTCCATTCAAAGAGATTGCATGATGTCCAGGATGCCCGAGAGGCGTTTCAAAGATGGCCGCCGAGTGAAATGACTTGTCTTAAAGGGACTTTGCCTTCACTTCTGGTAAATAATACTTACATTTAAAAAAAAAATATCAACATTTACTCTAATGCTTTTAGCCATTTAACAAGTGTTTAACATTTATTTTATAATATTAATGTATATAAATCAAGTACATACTGTGCAAGTACAGGTACACTTTAAGGCAAGCTAGCAAACAAACTTTGCTCCGACTTACTTTTCTTCACTATTTATTCCTGTTCTTTTTGACTGCCACTAGCAGTTCAGAAATTACACACGGCACTTGAACAAAGCAAACCAAAAAAAGGACACAAGAGTGACTGAAATAGCTTTTTAATATTTAAAATGTAAACACATACATTGTAACAGAAAATAATGGCCATGGTGGGACATCTGAAATTGCAGATTAATCTTTTGTTAAACACAAAACATCCTGGTTGTGAATTTTAAATATCAAGACCAGTTTAACATTGACTGTTATAAAGTGCTTCAGTTTTGGACCAAAGACAATACTTTTTTCCTTCTTCTTCCACTAATGTGCAGCAGGGATTGTTGCTTAATTTCTGAGCGTGTTTGACTAAAGAGCACCTCATGGATTTGGAAATTAAACTCAACTGGTAGCACCTCATTGCTTTTGGTCACTTCAGTTCACGCTGTAGGCGAACAACAACGGTGCCATGGAGAGCATTGGTCGAGATCGTAAAAGTGGTATACTACAGAAAACTAAAGCATTTACACAGAATAAAGGGGCACATCCTGAGTAATTAACTCCTGTACCAACGGCCTACGAATGTCATTTCCATAAAAAGATGTAGCTCTTGTTTTTTAAGGCCCTATTGTACAAGGAAACTCTTGTTTCAAATCACACGGTGTAGACAACAACAGAAATGTAACATTTAGTAGCCTGTTGAGGGCCACTAGCATAATATCCAACACCGACAACTTGTTTGCTTTATAATACGTTCATTTGGAAATATTTTAAACCACTTGACCTGTTTTGGCACAGACATGATTTGCTTCTGTACAGTTTCACAATATGAACTTGCCTCCGTTTTGAACACAAAAACAATAATGGATCTCCCAGTGAAGTCCCACCAAAATCTCCTCGAGATCATCCGTAGATACCCACACAAAAAATACTTCAGGATAACGAAGCTAGAACATGCTTGAGCTTACAATGGTGTCCTAAACACGGCATCCATGTAAAGCATGCAATGACCTTCCAATGTCATCCTCTCCGTCTTTACAGTAGACGCGAAATCCATTCTAGCTAAGATGACAGTGTGTGCTCCACGCTCCTGGTGTCGTTTCTAGTCCATTAGCGGAGTGTTGTTTCAAGGCACCACACTTTCAAATACTTAGTGAAACATTGCACGTCGTTGCATCAAAATATCTTTTGAGTATAGTTTTAAAATGCATATCTAAAAAATAAAGTACAAAGACCAAGAAGAGTTGCTGAAATGCAAAGCTTGAATCCTGTACTAAACGAGGAGATGAATTCGGCCCTGAATTAGACATCTCGTTGGCAGTGTCTGATTGATGTTTTCGATAGAAACTCCGCAGACGTCTTGTCAATCAAATATTCACCGCTAGTGGAGCGAACAGCTTCAAGTTTCCCTGCGTTCACCGTGACGGAGCAACGAGCACCAGGCTCAGCCTCGCTGTCGTTGGCGTTTTACTTGAATTTCTTTCTCTTTTTTTTGCATTGATTTGCATTGGTTTGTTTCAGAAGTGTGTTTCAGGTCCAGTGCCCGCATGTGAGCACACACACAGCTGAAATACAACAAAAAACTAAAAAGTAGTACAAAAACAAATGACACACTAGTCCCACAAAGGTGGATTTTTGAATGGCTGATCACACCACTGACTCTTTGGCCTTCTGGTCTATGAGGAAGGCGTTCAGTTGAGAAATGTCCACAACGGCATCGTTTTTGTGAATGGAAATGTCTTTCAAGTGGTCCTCATCTGTTTGGTCCTTGGCAAAATTAACAAATACCTGAAATGAGAACACAAAAATATAAGTCACAATGAATTTTCAATTGGTTTTTATTTTTTTATTTTGGGGCATTTCATTTCTTTGCAAACTTCTGTTTTTGTTCTCTGGTTTACATGTTTAAAAGTTTGGGGTTTCCGAAATAATTTTCTTATGTCCACCAAGGCTGCATTTATTTGATCAAAAATACATCATTACTCCAGTCTTCGGTGTCACATGATCCTTCAGAAATCATTCTAATATGATGATTTGATACTGAAGAAACAGTTGATGCTTCATGTTTTTGTGGAAACTGTGATACTTTTTTCAACAGCATTTTTCTGAACTTTGTAACATTATAAATGTCACTTCTGAGAAATGTAAGGCATCTTTGCTGAATAAAAGTATTAGGGTGCTTTCACACAGGTAGTTTAGTTCGAAACGGAGCACGGTTCGCATGAAAAATTGGTAATGTGAAAGCTGTCATGCGGACCCGGGAGCGCACCAGGTTTACCGAGATTACCTATGCTTTGAGTTCGGATGCACTGGAACTGTGGTGCGGTTCACATGAATGTGAAAGCAACTCAGACTCCCAAGGTGAAAAAAGTACATTTCTATAATGTACTTAAAGTGCTCTATTTGCGAACTAATTTTGTACTTAATATACTAAAAAATCTTCTTTAGTACTTCTTAAGATAATCTTAAGAACATCTAAGCGTACTCAACTGTGCTATTTTGAGACAGCATGAAATATGAACTAAAATGTGCTTTTAATATACTACCTCTGTTTTTAAAAAATATATTTAGTTATCACTCATAGTACACTATGGGTTCAAATGTACTATAAGTGGTATCTAAATACATTTTTTAAATAGACTTTGGAATAGTTTTTTACTAGGAGTTGTCAACAAATAATTTTGCAATTCGTGTACTGCAAAAGTGCTGTTTTTTTATCTATATGGCATCAAACATCTTGAAGCGTTCTTACTTGGTCTAAAGTGGTCTGCGTGACAGAGTAGTCCTCGATGTGGAGCTGCTCTTTGTTCTTGGAGAGGATGTTGAATATGCGAGCGAGGGAGGTCAGCGACGAGGGCAGCTGGTATTGCAGCATGTTCCTGTGCTTCTCCTTCAGGGTGCTGCCCGGCAGCTCCCGCTCGATGAACTCCATCACCGGCTCCAGCTGCGGATTGGCTCCGGCCACCCGCAGGATGATGGTGTACCCGTCACCAAACCTGGAGCAGGAGCAAAGGGGTCAGTAAACCCATTCAAAAGAATCGATTCTCCAGAATGAATCAAAATTCTGTTGTCAGGTAACTTCCAAACCTGTTCTTTAAGTGCTGCACACTGCCCAGGCACCGGAACCTGCCGTTCACCATGATGGCCATACGAGTGCAGAGAGCTTCACACTCCTCCATACTGCAGAAGAAACAGAAAAGTCCTGTGAACAAGTCTTTGATAAACAACATTATGCCTTTTAGGGCTGGGTACCCCAAATGCTTCTCTTCCTCTCTCACCTGTGCGAGGTCAGAACGACCGAGCGTCCCTCTTTAATGATGCTGAGGATGCAGTTCCACAGGGCTCGCCGGGCTTTGGGGTCCATCCCAGTGGTGGGTTCGTCCTGTAACAACAGCGACAGCCAGGTTAACCATCGCCCACAAATTCAGCAGGAAACAAGCAGAACACCATAAAGAGAGGGAAGAGCGTGATCATGTTTCCTGATTCTGACTGATGGGCACCAGAAAAGTGGAGCGCTGCACTGCCTTGTTAGAACTGCTGAGTGTAACCTGGTTCCTTGGGAATTAAACACTTCATAGCGTATTAAAAATGTGGCAAGAGCCAAAGGCCGCGTGGGTATCGCTTTTGTTCCGGGAAAAAGAGTTGTGCCAAGCGGCCAATCTGAGGACTGTTACACAACTGCACTGATCTAAACTGGAATGAATGTCAAAAGATCTTTTCTTGAAATGCAGATGACCTATATACACCCATATGCAAGGTTTTTTGGGCTTTTTAGAGAAAGAAAATGACTTTTTGGTTGGTAATGTGGTGTATTATGACTGTTTGAATTCAGGGTTTGCTCTGGCTTTGCTCCAATTTGATGGTTCATACTCTTGGCAGCCAAAAATTCACCTCACAAACAAAAAACATAATTATGATTGTTTTATATGAAGAGCTGTTTTTTTTAAATGTTAATCATATTTAGCTTTTATTTTTATTTTATTTAGCTTTATATATTTTGCTATACTTCAATCACTTTGCACAACTGCATACTTTTTTTTCCTTCCTTTTAAATGCTGCTAATATTATTTTTTATTTTATTTAGTTTTTATATATTTCGATACACTATAATAACTAGGTGCAATTGCACATTTTGATTCCTTTTAAATGATTTTGTTTACATTTTTATTTATTTTGCTATATTTTCTATGCACAATTGCATAGTTGCATTTGCATTTTATTATGCATTTGCAGTTTGTGCATTTTATTATTTGCATGTAGCATAGTTTTTCATCATCAATACAGACCTATGACATATTTTTGGTGTATGATGCACTAGTTGAAAAACACTGTGCAGTTAATAAACTACCCAACTTTGAGTTTGTTTAAACCACTCACCAAGAACACCACTGGTGGTCCTCCAATGAGCGCCATAGCGGTGGAAAGCTTCCTCATGTTTCCACCGCTGTAGCTTCCTGCCGCTTTGTCTACATACTTCATCAGACCCAGTTTACGAATGCCCCAATCCGCCACCTGCGACGAACAAACAACCAATCAGATCTCTCGATAATCAGCTGCAGCGCAATACACAATACTTCGACTTTCCCTCTCAGCTAAAAACTGACCTCGCACACTTCTTTCTCGGGGACGCCCCGCAGGATGGCGTAAAACTCCAGGTGTTCTCGGCCAGTCAGCAGGTCGTTGATGGCATCAAACTGTGGACAGTAGCCCATATTCTGATGCACTTCATCAATCTCTGTCAGCACGCTGCAGAAAACAAGCCAAGATATTGGTATTATTATATAAAGTGTCACTTAAACACATTTTTGAAATGTTATGTAAATTCTATGCATGATGGAAACAATGTTAGCATTATTTGTTACGAAAATAGTATGTCGACAACCTCAAAATCACAAAAAATATTAATATTATTCGAAACCATTAAATTAGTAGTATGATGTTTTAATTTATTTACCTTTTTCCTGCCAAGTAGGCCTCTCCACTAGTGATAACTGAATCTCCTGTGAGCATCTTGAAGGTGCTTGTCTTTCCAGCTCCATTCACACCGAGCAACCCAAAACACTGATGAAAGAACATAATATCATCTAAACCCCATTCGCCATCGGTTTATTGTAATCATACACGACCAGCCTAACTAAACTAAAAACAGTTCTTTATTTACTAAGAAGACAGACAGATGATCTCACCTCTCCTGGTGGGATTCCCACACACAGTCTGTCTACAGCTGGCTTCTGCTTCCTCTTATACACCTGCAGAATGAGCAATATTATTATATTATTATTTTAACTAAACAACAATACTGATGCAATAATTATTATGTGACAAAAGCTAGCTTGAGCCACCTATATATGTGTATAGATAGATAGAATTACATATATAATTACAATTTTGATTATTTAACATAAAATAACTAGAAATTGCACTAAAACTGCAGCTAAAAATAGTGTGAGATGTTGCTCACCTTGGTGAGCTGTTTGAGCTCCAGAATATCAGTATGTCCTCCTCCACCCAGAATCCTCTGCCTCTCTCTGGCCACATCCTCATCCTCCTCTCCGATGGGCTTCAGCTTAGTGCTAACCGGCCTATTAATAACAAAACAGAACATTTATTTTTCATGCATTAAAACATATATTTAAAATTGCATGGCACAGTGAGGGTATAAAAGTATTGTTACCTAGCCTTGATGCAGAAACGGTACTGGATAAGGACAGTGATGCAGAAGAAAATCACGCCCTCTATGGCCATGGCAAAGAGATTCTTGCCCACCATGTCCCACGCAAGAGGAGAGCGGAATCGATTCTCACCTGAAAACATTCAGAAACATCATGTCAGAAGAAGCAGATCCAGAATTTATGCACAACTGATTTAATGTGTTGCATGTGCAATAATGGCAAAATACTCTAAGAAGTATAAAATACGCAGTACACACAAATAATGAGTTGAACTTTTTCAATTGACAATTTTCAGTCATTGTTTAATTAGAATAAACTGTTTTATCAATACATTTCACTATTGAATAAATTATATTTTTTTTAAATGTTTTTCCCCCCCACTCAGCTCATAGTAATGCATTGTAGGACAACCTTCTCAGCGAAGGATACACTGCTGTAGGCGGCTTACTAGGTTTTGGAAATGAGCCAAGGTATACAAACTCAATTTCGTTTCATTCGACCCTGATTTCTTTCTTAGAATGACATTTTGTTCATATTTGAGCAGCTGTGATCCTTATGCTTTTCCATGGAAATGATCCAGGACATGTTATGTCCACAACAAGATGTCACTTTGACCTTGGCCCCAAACCAAACCAACACAACATCAGCAATTATTTAAACAACATCTGGGGTGAAACACTTTCAGCTCCGTTAAACCACAAGCTAACAAAAAATGTTCAAAGGATGTTTTTCTAACATTCCCATTAAGTAATGAAAATGTTATTTCTGAATGTTCTCTTTCAACATTCAAAAAGCAAATTTTTTCTTAAATGTTTTAAATACTTGTTTTTGTTATGCGAATGTTCAATTGATCATTTTGCAAACATTATGGGAATTGTTACTTTTAAATGTTTTCTGAACATTCTGAAACAACATTTAACATCTAACATTTAAAAAACGTTACAACAAAAATGTTTCTGAAAAAAAACATTCCATGAACGATGTTTATGTGATAATGTTTAGAGAACATGGTAGCACTTCATTTTACAGTTCTGTTTCGCATGTACATTCTATGTACTTATTATAGCAATTACAATAACTGGGTTATATAGAGAAACATACCCCTAACCTAACCTTAACCCATGTAGTTACATTATATTAACAGTAATTTCTCGGGTAAGTACACATACTGTAAAATAAATGTAACCGAGAACATTATTAAAGACCAGATAACTTTGAATGAACATTCTATTAGAGTTCAGAAAGAACCTTGCCAGAACGTTCTGAGAACGTTTTCTGTTAGCTGGGCCAACATCTGTTCGGTTAGTGCAGCAATTCTAAAAGGATATTCTAAAAAGATTTTAAAAAATAATTTGGATTTGATTGGTTCACTTGAATAATGTATTTGTGAGAATTGTACACACCAAATCTCTCCAGGGCGTCAGCCATAGCTTGGTTCTTCACCATGTCAATGAGACCTCTGCCCAGACAGAAGTGAGGGAAGATCAGGAACACGTTCTTCAAGATGTTGTTGATGCCTCCAATCTCCTGAAATAAAAAAGAGAAGAAACGTCCACAGTTAGTTTAGGGCTTCTTTTGAAGGGTGCTGAACTATTGTCATCACAAATTAGATTGCATTAGTTATAAGATATATAAATCAAGCACAGGTTAGAAATATAAACTTACATTGCTGCCGAAAAGCTCCAGGACAAATGTGGATACGCTGCCATTTATCCCAATGAGGATGTTAACGCTGGTCAAAACCACATATGCTGTACTGGGAATCTTAAAGAAGAATGATGCCGGGTACATCAGGGGTGTTATGGACCACCTAGATGGAAACAAAGAAATGGACAAAGCTTTCATATTAGTGACATATTTTTGGAGATGTAACACGTCTATTAAAATCTGACACTACTATTCAAAGGCTACATTCATTTGATAAAAAAAATAAGATTATTACAATTTATAATAATAATTTATTCCTGTGATCAAAGCTGAATTTTCAGCATCATTACTCCAGACTTCAGTGTCACATGATCATTCAGAAATCATTCTAATATGATGATTTGAGCATCTCTAATTTATCTGTAATTTTTTGATGAAAAGAATATTTTGTAACATTATACATGTCATTTTTGATCAACTGAATGCATTAATATCTTTCAAAGAAAAATCCTTACTGAAATCAAACTTTTCAACAGTAGTGTATAGTAGATAGTAAGGCAATTTGAGGCCCATCTTACCCATAGAGCAACAGCAGGAGGGCAAGAACAGGAAGATTGGTAGAAGACACATAGGCCTCTTGTTGGAAACAGACGAAGATAATGATGACAAGGGTCGCCGGGACAATGTAGTTGCACTAAAATATAAAGATGCAATCAGTCAAAAGCCATGTTAATAGATATTGACACATTCAGAGTAAGATTTTACCATTTTACATTACAACACGCTCACCATGTCCCAAACAAAGTTGGCTAGCCAGTAGAGGAAGGGCTGCACTCCACTGATGAACTGCATGTGTTTGGCTTTATTCACTCTCTCCTGGATGAGGAACACCACAAAGCTAGCCGGGACGAAGGACATGGCGAATATGACGCAGATGGACACCAGCACGTCGACTGAGGTTGTCATTCTGGGAAGTCGATGGGATCAAAGGTCAGATATTAAGACTGTTCAGGTACATGGATTTGAGTGTGTGAACTGCTGTCATGGTTACTTACAGCGCCACCTGTGAGAGCTGCTCTTTGGTGAGGTTGAGCGGATGGTTGAAAGCTTTGAAGCCGAATTTGGACCGCTCCTGGCCGGGGGGCAGATTAGCACGCAGGACGGCATTGTTCATGACACTGAGGAACGATCCAATACTGTGCCAGCCCTTATTATTGAACCAGATCTGGAATAGGACACAATCATGTCACTCTTCTTGCTCTTATAGTGCAACAAAAGCCCTTAAAGCTCCTTGACATTGTGCAATCAGTGTTTATGAGCTCCGGCATAATAATAGACTGTAACTTCGGCCTGCAGTGTGTCAGTCTCTAACACACTCAACCTCTTGGATTTTTTGCTATAAAATATATTCATATACATAGTTGTTGTAAATTATTTACGTACTTGTAGTTCTTTATTATATATCTAAAAGTCTACAAACGTAATAATGACAAGAAATACATGTGTGTGTGTGTGTGTGTGTGTGTGTGTGTGTGTGTGTGTGTGTGTGTGTGTATATATATATATTTTTTTTTTAATCTATATAATCTTACAATAACTATATATCAAAAACAATTCAATTGTTGTTCCTGTTATTTATGCATTTGTAGTTCTTTATATATTTAATTGTAGTTCTTAAGTTTTTTAATTACTAATATCATATATATATATATATATATATATATATATATATATATATATATATATATATATATATATATATATATATACAGCTATGGAAAAAATTAAGAGACCACTTAACATTGATTTCTGATCTTGGAGTGGTCTCTTAATTTTTTCCATAGCTGTATATATTATCAATAATATTAGTCATTACAAAACATAAAATAAGGACATAAATACCTTACAATAAAAATTTATATAACAGAACCTTAAGTTTAGCCGATTTTCTATTGGACAATAACTAAAGCTGTGCATAAATACTGTTAATACTGTTAACAATGTATTAAAACTCCAGTAATTCTATTCAGAAATTAATCATGCCAAGACACATTTACACAATCAAGCACTTGAATATATTATAATATGAATTATATATATATATATATATATATATATATATATATATATATTCCTAACATGTATAAACCTTACTCATCTGTGTCTGTATACATCCAGCCAGAATGCAGTGTACACACCTTTACATTGTTCTTGGTATCAAGACCTTGGATAAAAGTGGACAGGCTTCCCAGAAAGCGGTCAGCTGCTGTACCCTATGGGTTGCAAAACAAAGACAGGGTTAAGGCAGGTAAATCCCAAACATTGTGCAACAACTGCCTCCAAGTTTATGAGCCATAGCTGATGTTCAAACATCGTAAACTTGAGACATACCGTTTGAAGACTGAAGCGGTTACGAATATGAGCGATGGCATCGGCGACCTCATCGCCATCGGGGAGGGCTTGTGAGCTTCTGGCACCCAATGAGAATCCACCATATCTGTAAGACAGCCAGTGAGAAAGAGAGTTGAGGTCCAGATCTTCCACTGCATTATTCTTATTTTCCTCATCAATAACAAATCTGAAGTGATAGGCATACCTGAATTCGTTGACCCAGAGTTTGTTCTTCAAGCTGAACAGACAAAGCAAGACAGAGTTAAAGCGTTGCCATGCAGGAACTTCAAGCAAGTCTTTACTTCTGGGTTTGTTTAACTCACCTTTTCCCAATAATCTGTGCATAGGTTTTCACCAAGTAGTCAGAAATGTTTCTGCCAGTCAGATTCTGCAAAGTTTCAGCAGCAGTGACTTTAATCTAAGGAAAAGCAGAAGACAAAGCCAATGAACACATTGTTGTGCTGTCATTGAAACATATCATAAAAAATAATAGTTCTATTGAAGAAGTACAATATTTGGTAAATATGTCTACCTGAGGGGGTGGCAGACCTCCTGCTCCTGGCGGACACTCCGGAAGCATCTTTTTCCTTCCTTCACAACTGCACTCGCACAGAGGCGATGGGTTTTCCATACTCCAGTTCCCTTTTAGGAAAATGTCCTGAACGGTCTCGGGAATCTCTGGAACCACCCACTCTCCATCTTTAATCGGACATGATTTGCTACTATTTCACAAAAATGAATAAATAATAATTATTAATAAAAATATATTCAAATTGCACTTGCACTAAAACAATTTTTCTCAAAATCCACAAATTTCAAACTTTTTAAACTTTTTGGATAGTCAAATTTGTATACCTCTATATATAAACAACTGGAATAAAGAACAGGGATTTTAATTATAGGAATTTTCAAAGTCGATTGTCAATAAAATTAAAGACCCAATTAAACAGAAGCATCTTCTACACTTAAAAAGTGGATAGCTGCTTTTTACTTGATTTAAACAAACCAAAAATAAAATTTTTGACTTGAATAAACCCAGTTCATTTAGATGTTATAATAATTTTTTTGGTTACCGTTTTTTTCTAGTGTAAATTGTGAATGTAATGATGCTTTTAAAAGCTGCTCTTTTTAATGTGGACAACAGCAAAGCGATATGAGGAAAAGGTTTGAGGACTCACACATCGTTCTGCTGATCTGTGCATTGCTCGTTGTAAGCTGGACTGTCCATTAGAGCTTCAAGTAACCCGTTTGTATGCCTGTCCTCAGGTGCATCATTGCTGTAGTGAGAAAGCAATTAATAGACTCTCAAAGAATCATGGGAATTAAATCACAGACAGTGTGTGGGTGGTAGTGTGTACCTGAAGAAGGAGAACTGCTCCTCATACATGCTGGGCTCCAGAGCGAGACTAGGATACTTTCCAAAAGGAGGGACAATGAGACTGAAGACAAGAGCGATGCACACGAACACGGCAGGAAGCACGATCTGGAATGATGTGTTTTTTTAAGGACATCATTAGGAATTGCAAACAGACAACACAGGAAAATCTTAATATAAAATATTACATGAATAACATACCTGAGCAAAGAAACCTTTCCGGGAACGTCGGGCATACAGGAAGCGTTTCCAGAGCAAAGCCACAAACTGCTGTCTCTTCAGACTCCAGCCCTTCACCTGGTACGAACCTTTACCATCAGCGCCGCCCAACCAGTCCGTCTCACGTGATTCTGCAGGTCCACCAAAAGAGAAAAGGTTACAATTTATTGTTTTCCATATGACATTTCCATGTAACAAGGAATATGATTGTATTTTCATTCATATGCATCAGTATAACAATATATAGCAATAATATTTATCTATTTACAATATCGTCCAAAGGTTTAGCAGCAGATTTTTATATTAGAATGATTTCTGAAGGTTCATGTGACACTGAAGATGCTGAAAATTCAGGAGAATAAATTACAGTTTACAATATATTTGAATAGAAAACAGTTATTTGAAATTTTAATAATATTTAATAATATTATTGTTTTGATCATATTAATGCAGCCTTGGTGAACATAATTTCTTTTAAAAACATAAAAAAAAATCTTAATTATTCCACAATTTATTCAGTAGTGCAGATAAATTAATGACTGAATTGGTTTTAAATTGATTCATTGATACAGAAATTTTGATCAAACTCCAAATTAAACTTTGCAAATATTCACAACAATTATAAAATATTATAAATATCAAAATATAGTAAATATTCAGTAAGCTCTAGACAGCTCTTCACATCAACTGGCTTTATCTAATCTTGAACACATGAGATGAAGGTTCAGAAATCAAAAAATATTCAAAATAAGTGGGATGGATGAAGGATGGATAAAGTAAGTACCTGGATCACCTTCAGAGTCATTAAAATCAAAGTCGTCTTCAGTAAAAGGCTTCAGGCAGCTCTGATGGTCACCAAAAGCGTGTCTGCGGTTCCTTCGTGCAGGTAGAGTTCCATCTGATCGACGACATAAAACATAGTAACTCACGTGTTTATCGATATCCATGTACTACACTATTGGATTACATCTAGATTTGACAACAATGAAAGAAAAATGAGTTGTTTTACCTGACACTTCAGCATCAACACCGCTGTCTTCTGCCACTTTGAGGAAAATCTGCTCAAAATAATCACAAACACAAATTAAGTATATTCACATTCTTGCATGGGATGAATGGAATTAAATAAAGAGATATTTCATTTATTCAGTAATGTTACCTCTTCCAGCGTGGTGTCAGAGATGCCATAGCTGGAAATGCCGAGGTCGGTGAGCCGGTCGTCGATCTCATGGAAGAGCTCAACAAACGCTCCGGCTTTGGCAGATTCGTAAGGCAGAACGTACATGATCTCGTGACCCATATCTTCAACTAGTCTGGCTGTAGGGACGTGCTTGAAAATCACATTGGAGATCAGGGAAACATCTGGAATATGGAAAGAAACAAGAGAGCATTCAAAACACATGTGTGATTAGAAACTAATACGAAATGAGGGTAAATAATGAAATAACTTTCATTTTTGGGTGAACTATCCCTTTAAAAGTTTATTAACTAAAGTTTATTAAGTTTTTGATCTTTATATTTTCAGTTTTCATTCATTTTCAGTAATCTGTGTAATTTCAGTGGTGCTTTTACCTTTTTAAATATTACTATTTAGTTTTAATTTATCTTCATTTCACTTTTATTTTTTAGATCAATTTTAGTTTTTATCTATTTTTGTTAGTAATTTTAGTGCTTCAGCTTAAACTTATTTCATTTAGTTGCCAAAGTGGCATTTCCAATTTTTTCTTTAACTTTTTAAGTTTAACTTTTTTTAAGTTTTTTTTTTTTCAGCTTTATTTCAAAAATCTGTTTAACCCTCTACGGTACGCAATATGATATCAATGGGGAAAAAATTATTTGTGTTGTTTTTCCTGCTTAAAATTGGACACTTAATGACAACAATATCAGGAACAATATCAATAAACATTTTCATAAATTTTTAATTTATTTAATTTTTATACGTTTGTTGCCTCGAGGAAACATTGTACCACAATGGAAAAAATTTAACATTTGGCATTTTCATGTAGAAAAAAAGAGAAAAAAAAGTGATATGTGCACATGTGCTGAAACAGGACACAAAATGGACCCCTGTTGGTTATGTTTTGGTCTTTTTTGCACTTTTATTGATAAGTATTTGAGTTATTCTGTCCTGAGATATGCTTGATCAATCAATTTGTGCTTTATTTTATTAAAAACAAACTAAAATAGACCATGTTGCCTGGAGGCAACACCGTACCATAGAGGGTTAATAGTTTTAGTTGTAGTTGATAGTGATGTGTCTGAAGCCAAATACCTTGGAAAGGCATGGATAATAATTATATTGCATTCTACGGAGCCCTTAAAAGGACACGATGAGGGAAAAAATATGAGATGTAAGGAAATTTCCTTTTGTGTTCGCTCCAAAACATTTGCATTTCCCCAAGAAAAAGCATTAACATATATTTTATCATTATTAAGTGTGTTATTCTTTATCTGTGTCTTTCCGAGTCAAGTATTTGGCTTTGGACACATCCCTAACGATAATAACCCAGCCATATACCTATGGTGGTGGTTTCGCTTTCATGGTCGCTGCCCAGCCCGGCATCAGAACTGCTCTCAGATACACTGTCCTCCTACAGAGACGAAGAAAATCACAAAATATGGCACCAAGAAAACTTCAGATAGGCTGAGTAATATAAATATGAAGATTACCCTCTCCACATCCGTCAAAATGCATATTAATCAGCTTCCCTACCTTCTTGAGACTTCCTTTAGAATAGGAGACGGTGCTGCTGGAAGTACGGCAGGAGCTTGCGGAGAGATCAAAGTCTTTCTTCACCATCGTCAGGTAGTATCCCGTTCCCAGCTGGGTCTTGAGGAACAGAGAGGAACCCACACAGCACAGCTTCCCATGGGAGATGATGGCAATACGATCCCCCAGGATATCAGCTTCGTCCATGTGGTGGGTGGACAGGATGATCGTGCGGCCTGAAGGTAAAACGATACGGCTTAATGGAATGTTTCAGGAAGAGAAACACGGCAATGTTGGCTTAGTCAAAATCCGCCTATACCTGGACGATACTTCAGCAGCAGATCCCAGATGCCACGGCGAGCGTAAGGATCAACTCCAGCAGTCGGTTCATCCAGGATCACAACCTTTGACCCTCCAACAAACGCCAGTGCTACTGATAACTTCCTCTGCATTCCTCCTATAAAGTACATAACCATTAATTTGCATAAAGGGAAACACTAAAAAATTATAAAAATGGTAGAGCAAAATCTCTGCTGTTGCATAATATCATTTCCATACCCGAGAGCTGGTTGCTACGCGATTTGCGTTTATGAGGCAGGCCGAGGTCCATCACAATCTGCTCCATCTCCGACTGCACCTTCTCCTCAGGCAAACCCTTCAGACGTGCATAAAACCAGATGTGTTCCTCCACGGTGAGCCTGGAACACATAAGAGAAGAATACAATCTGGATCTAGAGCTAGTAAGCGATTATTTTGGCATACACATTACAACTAAGCTTCTAAAATGTGTTTCTGGTGGCAACGTACATGCTGAAGAGGACGTTATGCTGCGGACACACGCCCAAGTTTTGACGTATAGCGCTCAGATCGGTGCGGATGTCTTTGCCCTGGATGTAAGCAGTGCCCGAGGTGGGTGGGAACAGGCCAGTGAGGATAGACCTAAGAAAGCAAAAAATATTGAGCTTATCTTATTACCAGCAGCATATTATTAGCATCAGATGCTGTTAAGATCTTGTGTTGAATTGTCTTACATGGTTGTGGTTTTTCCAGCGCCATTGTGACCCAGGAAGGAGGTGATCTGACCCTCATAAAAACCTAGAGTCAAACCATCCACTGCCAGTTTGCCATTGCTGTAGACCTTCACCAGGTTCTCGATGTAAACACCTGGATCCAGGTGGGCTGGTTCCTCTTCAATGCATACAGCTAGAAGATAAATCAAACGGCTTCTTTGAGTCTTTACACACAACATATCCTTCCCAGTACTGTCAAAATAATGAACTATATTTATAGTATGTTAGATTTTTGGTTTACCTTCAGCATTTTCTTTCTTGTTGGTCGGCGCTGCTGTAACCCAACCACATTTCTCTCCACACCAGTAGGACTTGGTGAAAGGGAAGTACCAGGGACGTGGGATGCCATATTGGCCTGTGAGAATGATGTTGTTACACCATGAGAAACTTCACAAAGCCACCCAATATCTTGCAAGCATGAATTACGTCTTCACCAAATGCCACTTACCTGGAAACACAGCTTCAATGTACCAGGTCATGATGGCGTACAGCACCGAGTCGAAGAGCATGAGCGAGATGGAAGTGGTGAGATTGTAGCTGTCCTCCTGCATGGGGCTGGAGAGCAGGTTACTCCACTGTATGCCCACACCCTGCTCCTCGAACAGAGCAAAGTACTCGCAGCCAAAGCCGAATGCCACCGGAGACAAGAGGCTCTGAGGAAAGAGAGACAGAGGCCTTCAATATGTCGTGTCAAATGGAGGTTTAAAATTTTGTAAATAATAACAATACTAAATAAAAAGTAAGATAAAAATAAATGAATAAAACTACATCTAACAGTACAGTATTATAATGAGTAAAAAATCTGCTTAATTTAACTGAATAGAAATTAATAATTTAATTAAAAAATTTTAAATAAATGTATTAAAATAAATTAGTAAATAAAAATTAGATTCAAATAAATAAATAAAAAATGCATTAAAGTAAATAAGTTAAGAACAATTAGGTTAAAATAAATAAGTCAATAAATAAAAAGAATATATTAAATAAATAATAAATAAATATGAGATAAAAATAGATAAAATAAATATAAACTACATTAAAATAAATAAGTAAATAAATAATACATCTAAGAGTACAGTAGTATAATGAGTAGAACATTTACTTAGAAAATAAATATTTAAATTTATTTATTTATCTGTTTGTTTGTTTATTAAAATAAGTAAATAATAGATTAAAATAAATAAAGAGAAAATTGTTAAAATAAGTCAATAAATAAACAATAATAAAAACATTTTATTAAATTAAATTAGTAAATAAATAAAAAGTACATAAATAAATACAAATTCTATTAAAATAAATACATAAATAAAAATTAGATTAAAATAAATAAATACAAATTACATTATAATGAATAAGTAAATAAATAATACATCACTACAGTATTATAATCAGTAAAAAAATAACTAAAATAAATATTTTCCAGATTTACACATCTTTATAATATTAATTTTTCACAGTATATATTGGGTCTTTATAGAAGAAACTATATAGATGCCTCGCATGAGGATGATCATATTTGGGGGTCCATGGCATCAAAAAATAATTAAAACCCCCTGGCATAGGGTCATTTCTAAGCAGATGAATAACATTCACATAATTCACACTCACCACTACTACTTTGGCACCAAAGCCCACGTAATCCTGCCAGGCCACGCACAGCACGTACGGAAGGTAGAGGGTGAAGTATATGATGCCCCCGCAGGCCGCGGCGAGGTTAGCGCGAGAGAAAAGCGTGCTGATCAAGAAACACTGCATGATGGTCACTACGGCAAAGGAGGCCAGGAACAAGTAGACTACGCCAGGGTCGCTGTACGGCAGGAGATTCCCCATCTGAGCAGACAATGACAAACAAAACCATGTTGAATTGTTGTTAGAGTGATATTTTTATAGACAAACTGAGCAATACGCACCTTCAGGATGAGCACCAGTAGGGCGGCGCTGATGAGCAGTGGTATGAGACTACTGATGAACCAGCTCAGCCACAAGATGCCATTATCCAAACCCATAATCCTCATGGTCTCCTTGAGCCGTGCTTCCTTCTCGTACACCACACCCTTGATGATGATGGCCACCGAGTACATCCAGGCCAGAGTCATGAACAGAGGCATGGAGCGGCTCATTACCCGCAGGAAACTAGGGCAGAGGAGACAGGATGGGTTACACCTTCAGCATGAACACAAATAACGGCTGTTCCAAAAGATGCCTCAATGGAAGCTTGTTTCCACCACTAAATAAAAAAAATTCTGACTTTTTTCTCAAAATTGCGAGATTTAAACCCGCAATTGCGAGTTATATAGTCAGAATTGTGAGATATAAAGTCGCAATTACCTTTTTAATTTTTTTATTTAGTGGCGGAAACAAGCTTCCATAAAAAACAGAATCATAATGCACTGAAATAAGCTCAGTGTAGTGAATAATTCACCATTCTTTTGACAATATTAGTCTTTTTATGATTATAGTATCACATTCTTTGGTTAGAAACCAAAGCTAATGCCAAACTCTACTGAAATCAAATGCATGGCACACCAAATTGGTCAATTATGAGGTTCCATTTCAGTTGGTATGATAACTTAGTAGTCGGCTGCCTATGAAATTAATAAAAATTGTATCAAAAATAAATAAAAATTTTAAATAAAATAAAATATTAAAATAAAAATAAATGAAATTAATAAAATATATAAACAAATAAATCAATAAACTATACATATTTAGAAGAATACATTTAAAAGAATAAATAAACAAACAAATAAATGCAAATAATAAAAAGATTTAAATAAATAATAAAAACAAATAATAAAAATTGATTATAATATATAAATAAATATATTTAAATAAAAATAATAAAAATATTTAAAATGTATTATTAAATAATAAAAATATGTTAATAAATAAATAAACAAACAAACAAATAAATAATACAGCTAACAATACTAAAAAATAATTTAAGGTATTAGGAACTAAATATTTTTCAAATAATATTTTATGCATATTTATGTAATTAGTTTTTCCACAGTATAAATTTGGTTTTTTGAAACCTGAACATGAATTCACAGAGTAATAATTTAATTTAAAGGCAGCAACATGATATTTCTTACACATCGTCCACATAGCAGGGATAAGGCATCTGCTGGATGTAAACTCCAGTTTTCTCCTTGCTGCCCGTCAGAGCTCGTATGATTCCGTGTTCAATCACATCCTGCAGGTAGGAGAAGCCGCCCCAGATGTACCGCAGATCCTCAAAGGGGTCCGCTCGAGGACCGGGATCCCAATATCTACAGCAAACACAAGCGTTAGCTCTCAATGACAAGTACAAATCCTGTGGATTTTCTCCATCCTGAAGCTGTATTCGTAGCATAATTAGAAAAACGTAGCTTATCATACCCGTCCTTGATCTTGTTGGTGCGCTCCACATTATCAATGTCCATGCGTATCTTGTAGTTGATGTTGGGCGGCAGATCAGACGTGTTGGACTGCATGTCAGGAAACACTATTCCAGCCCAGAACTTGCGATCATCCAGCAGACGCATGGACTTGTTTACCAAACGTTCTTCGTTAGCCACCGGCTCCAACTTATCCAAGTTCACACACTTTAGGGGAGGAAAATGAAAAGTTTATCAGAAAGAATTCAGAGACAGGTTGACCCAATGATTCTCAATTCTGATAATCAATAAATCACAAAATAATCAGTCAATCCAGCCGACTTTGAACTGAAATGACCTGTTTTGGTGGTTTTCTGTATAATTGATTTGTTACTGTAATTTAGTGGAGAACTGAGAACCGTTTCTTTCTGACAGGGCGACACACTGACCCAGAAAATTAGCAGAGATCACAAGACGCCCACATAATACTGCTGATGACTAGACGTAATCCATGCCCTTCAGTCAAGGCAAATATAATGAGATCAAGAGACTTTTAAGTCAACATTACAAATTCCTAGATGGATGAGTGGAGTTTGGTTTATGTAATGAAGACGGGCGTATATCCGCACCTCCATGAACCGAGAGATGGTTTGGATGGCTTGATCCGTCTCGTTGAACGCCTCTCTCCACGTGTAGGCTGTCCCATGAGGACGTGTGTCTTCTGAAGCCTTGGACAAGAAGCTGGACACATCCTCAACACGCCAGTCTGTCCCGCTCAGCTTGGCATTAAAGAAGCGAGCGCTAGCGTTGTTCTGGAGGAGGGTCTGTTTAGGAAAAGTGACATTCAGTTAATCGTTACATACAAAAACATTGCTTCTGGTACTATAAATTAGTGATAATTAATAATATTTTTTAAACATTTTATTACACAACTGTAGGTATACTTTATATCATAAAAATGTCTAAAATATTTGGAAAATATTTATTTATTTTCATTTATTTATTTTAATCTAGTGCATCAATAAATGTTCACAAAAAAAAAAACTAAATGTCAATAAAACTATATCTTTTTTATTATTATTGTATCACACACTTACACCCGTATACTATATACTGTTAAAAATTTGTATCATAAAGATTATAAAAATGTCTAAAATATTATTGTTAGATAATGTACTGTATTGTTAGATGTACTATTCATTTACTTATTTTAATCTAATTTTTATTTTTTAATTTATTTATTTTAATGTATTTTTTTTTAGCACGACCTTGCATGAAAGTCATGCACATAGAGTCAGCATTTTGTGCCTATGACAGTAAAACACCAATTGTAACACTTTTTCATTCATTTAGGCACAAATAGATCCTTAGAATACTCCAAAGGTTTGACGATCTCCACCAATAAGTATGCATCCTGCAGAGCACCACACGTTGTGTGCCATGTGAGTTCAGTAGTGAGGTTAAAATGCAGTACCGCTTACATCCAAAAGGTGGCAGTGAGAAATGCACAATTTGAGCTACTCCTAGCACAAAATCATGTGCTCAGAAGTGACTAACAGACTAACAGGAAGTGTCTTTTGTTTCAGGAGGGATATTAGTGTTCAGAAAGATGCATGTGTGTGTGTGACGCACCCGCACTAGGTCCATCTCCTCACTGTTCTCCATAAAGTTCCACAGTTTCGGTCTCATTTCTTCCCACATGCCCCCGAGGTCCCTGAGCACGCCGAGCTCTTGAAACGTCTTATTGACCTGACAGAAATAGAGATACAGTTAGGATGGTCCTCTAGACCCAGGCCTTTCAGCTGGAGGACTGTAAGGTACTGCTGGGGATTGATGGAATGATATATCATACAAAATACATAAAACACATTGTATATACTTCAGAAATTTGCTCAAATATGGACATAGTTGTCTGAATTTATATTTCTCGTGTTATTCAAAACCTTGATCTACAGGTTTCTGCTTTAATACTTAAAATTGTCTTTGTAGATGAATATAAATTGTGTCTACATATTATATGAAATTAAATTTAGAATTAATCATTTAAAAGTTTATTTTGAAATATTGTGCAGTAACAAGTGTCCAGAATACATACTTTTTTCGGGAAATTTATTAAATATTTTTGCATTTGTTATATTTTCATTAATTAAAATAAAATCTAAATAATATATAAAAAATTAGATGAATAACTCTAATTGAAAATTCAAAATGTTGACTTGGCAACTAATCGAACTAAAATAAGTTAAAGTTGAACTACTAAACTTAGTAGGAATAACACATAAATAAAAATAAACTAAAGCAAAAAATAAATATTTAAAAACAACTAAAGCACCTGACAAAATTACTAAAACTTAAAATAAATTAAAAAAAAATATAAAAAATCTGATTCAACACATTAATAAATACTATAATAGTATGTAATAGTGCTGTCACATCGTTAATCGCAATTAATTGCATCGAACATAAAAGGTTGTAAATGTGTAATATAAGTGTGTGTACACAAGCATATATATATATATATATATATATATATATATATATATATATATATATATATATATGTGTGTGTGTGTGATTAATAGCGATTAATCGATTTGACAGCACTAATATATAAATAATAATAATAAAATAACAGTTCTGGTGACTAGTGTCATCAAGACATGATCTGATGATTAGAATAAAATATTGAAAATAGAAATAATACAGAATGAGTATGTATTTCACAGAAACCTGGTCGACACTAGTTTAACATACAGTAATGAGCTTTTGTAATGCTCCTCAATGGCAGTGCTACTGATTAGTGTTCTCCTGACCTCGTGTATGATCTTCTGGGTGGCAGGAGTGTCTGGGGTGTACAAGATCTTTCCCATGAGCAGCGGCTTCAGAGCCCTCCAAATCATTCGCGATATGGGACTCGACTCTAGGCCCTTCATCACGTTGTTGCAGTAGGGCGCTAATATAGAGATGACAAGTTAGCGAGGTACATGACATATTTTTCATTTACGGGAAAAGAGAGAAATAGGAGTTCACTCACTAGAGGAGTTGTCGTAAGCAGAAACGGGCTCGCTGTCGTTGTCGTTGCCGTAGTTGCCAAACAGAGCCTTGTAGTTGTTATCCTCGTACCAGTTGAGGGACTTGATCTTCAGGCCTCCGCCCTCCGGGTGGCCACAGACGATGCGGGATACGGCCTGGTACATGTGGTTGGGGGACTGTGTGCTGTTGCCCGTCAGGTACTGGATCTCGTTGCGCATGTCCCGCCAGCTCTTCATACTCACAAGCTGAGAAACAATGAGACAAGCTTTGTCACTTAAGAGTCATTTTCAGTAAAAAAACTATATATTTTTTACACAAGTTTGGGGTCGATAAGTCTCTTCTGCTCACCAAGGCAGTAGTTATTTGATTAAAAATACAGTAATATTGTGACATATTATTACAATTTCAAACAAGATGAAATTGAAGGTTTTGAAGGCCATTCGGTTTATCAGAAAAATGCATCTTTCCTCACAACACAGCAGATTATCAAGTAAGTAAAGAGCTTGTCTAACGTCACAAAACGTTTGCTTATGCTAAGGACTTGTTTGAAACAAGTGACGGGAAAACAAACGCAAACATACAGGCACACCGGATGTCATATAATGACTGTGTTTATTCAGTTCTTTCAAAGTACGTCATTCATTGTTACAACTGCTTCAGGAAAGAGACTAATACTAATTGCAAACGCTTGCTGTCCCGTTACATGATCTTGTTTATCCAATCCAAACGAAAGCAACCTCAGTGTCTTTTTTTTAAATCTTGAAGTGTGTAGTTCACGCGCCGGCCTGCATTTGGACATTATATCTCTATGCGTCACAGGGTGTAATTGTTATGAAGTGTTGTCACTGTCAGCTGAAGGGTGTTACTGATGGTGACTAAACCCAAACATAATAATAATACACATACATGCTTATTTAGAGGTCTTAAGGTCATGCTTCTGGAGGTCTTAACTGCGCAATCGTTATTGTTTATTTTTATATTTGTCATTATTTCCTCACCCATGTCATGATATATGTTGTTTTGTAATGTGAAATACAAGAAGAGAAATTTGCATGATACTTCCAGTCTTGTAAAGCCATTCAAGAGCCTTGTGTGAGTAACAAACCCAATGTAAGGTGTTATTGATTGATAATGTTCTTATTTGCATTCACTTTCAGTGAACTCATATTTCAGTCTGTTCCATCGTATAAGTAAGCAATAAGGTACTCGAGGCTGTGCTGTATCACGAATAAGTCACGGCTGAAGGGCGTTGTTAGGCACAACTCTGTCGCCTGCATCGGCTTCAGCCATGACTTATTCACAATACAGCTCTTTAATACAAATATTAAAGCCAAAAGTATGTATCAATGCAACTTTCATGAAGTAAACTCTTATTAAAAGCTTTCCTTCCACCAGAAAAAATAGTCCCTGACTGTGAACAGCAACTGAAGTTACATTATTACACCATTAGATGGCAGCAAAGACTGTCTTTATGAGTGTTTCAGTCAGTAGCGAAGAATTTTACATTGAAAAGATTGAATTGTTGTGAACATGGAACGAGACGCAACTGACAAATGCTTTGACTAGCGCTGTCAGTCACAGGAAAACCCCTTAACTGTTAAAAGGACAAGATAATACATCGGACATTTAAACAGATTTTTTATTATGAGCATAGGACTGACCTGAAGGAAAATGCTAAATCTGAATGCAGGTAATAAACTCGATCTCTTTCTCACGATACTCTTCTACATAATAGAGTAAGTTTTAATGAAACTTGAGCTTTACAGTCACTATACAGACTAAGGCAGACTGTAAAAAAGTTTCATGAGTATTTATTTAAAATTCTCATTTTGTGTTCCACGAACAAAGCTAAATACAAAAATGCAGGTTTTTAGCGCCATGAAAATAAGTAAATAATGACAGTTAAATATGTTTACGTACTGAGCAAAAAACTGAACAAAAGCAGAAAAAAAATAAAGGATGAATGTATGTGTTTTTAGGGTCATCCAGTGCTTGGAGAGGAATGAAAGGGAGTTTATGAAAACAGTATCTTGTGCCACTTGCCCGACAGCAAGCTGAACAGAGGCGCTGCTGTAACACGCTCACGCATGCCTGCCGGGGATGAGGTTACTATCGGGCATTCTCCTGATGAAACCGGAAGACAACTCAAGAGGACAAAAGACCACGATAACCTACATTCTGCCATATCCATCACATTAATTGATGCATGTGGAAGAAAATGGGTTCTGAGAATTATGGTATGTTGCTAATGAGAGTGATTTCATTCTGAAATAAATGGATGGTTTCACGCATTACATAAGCGTTTGTTTGAATGTTTGCGTAGATGGGTTATAGTCAGTCAGTTTTTTAAATGATGAGTCAATATGATTCACAGGGCTGTAAACACTTTTGTCACGTGCATTTCCTAAAATCACCATCAACACATCTGAGACGTGAACACGAGTTAATTTGCTTATCCACAAATTTCCGTTCACTTCAACAGGGAATGAATTCAGCCGATAGGAAAAGTTCTTCTAGACATTGACAGGATTACTGTTGTTAAAACTACAACTTAAACAATTAAAGGTGCCCTAGAACTTCTTTTTAAAAGATGTAATATAAGTCTAAGGTGTCCCCTGAATGTGTCTGTGAATTTTCAGCTCAAAATACCCCATAGATTTTTTTTTATTCATTTTTTTAACTGCCTATTTTGGGGCATCATTAACTATGCACCGATATATAGGTTGCGGCCCCTTTAAATCTCCCGCTCCCCCTCCCCCGGAGCTTGCTTTGAACAGCATAAACAGTCTACACAGCTAATATAACCCTCAAAATGGATCTTTACAAGATATTCGTCATGCATGCTGCTTGCATACATCGGATCATGTAAGTATGGTATTTATTTGTATGTATTACATTTGATTCTGAATGAGTTTGATAGTGCTGCGTGGCTAAGGCTAACATTACACACTGTTGGAGAGATTTATAAAGAATGAAGTTGTGTTCATGAATTATACAGACTGCAAGTGTTTAAAAATGAAAATAGCGACGGCTCTTGTCTCCATGAATACAGTAATAAACGATGGTAACTTTAACCACATTTAACAGTACATTAGCAACATGCTAACGAAACATTTAGAAAGACAGTTTATAAATATCACTAAAAAGATCATTTTATCATGAATCATGTCAGTTATTATTGCTCCATCTGCCATTTTTCACTATTGTTCTTGCTTGCTTACCTAGACTGATGATCCAGCTGTGCAGATCCAGACGTCCTGCCCTTGTCTAATGCTTTGAACATGAGCTGGCATATGCAAATATTGGGGGCGTACACCCCGACTGTTACGTAACAGTCGGTGTTATGTTGAGATTCGCCTGTTCTTCAGAGGTCTATTAATGAGATTTATATAAGAAGGAGGAAACAATGGAGTTTGAAACTCACTGTATGTCTTTTCCATGTACTGAACTCTTGTTATTCAACTATGCCAATATAAATTCAATATTGAATTCTAGGGCACCTTTACATTTACATTTACATTTATGCATTTGGCAGACGCTTTTATCCAAAGCGACTTACATTGCATTATGCTATACATTTGTATCTGAGTATGTGCAATCCCTGGGATCGAACCCATGACCTTGGCATTGCTAGTGCCATGCTCTAACCACTGAGCTACAGGAAAGCTATAAAGTCAGCATGAAACGTATGTTGCGATAGACTTTTCTTCCCTATTGTGAGGTACTGTATATCCGAGTGAAACGGCTTCTGGAATGAGAACAACTATAGGGCGGGACTTGATTTTGTTGATGGGGAATTGATTGAATGGTTGTGGTTTTCTATTGGAGGATCTCATGTGAGTGACAGGTTGTCCCGCCCTCATGCCAGAAAGTACATCATCAGAGAATAGATGTCTGATGATGTAATGGCGAGGGGAATTTATTTTGATTTAAGATTGTGAGGGCAAAAGTTTATAATGATGGGCACGCATATATCATTTATAATAAATACTGCAATATTCCATAACAAAATTAAGAATTCTCCATTTTGATTTCAACTTTATTTCTGTTACTTAAAAAAACAAAACAAATAAAACATAAAAACTTTAAATTTATTTTATTTCAGTTAGTTGTTCTTGTTTTCATTTAGTTTAACTTGAAATATTAAATAACTAAATCTAAAAATGAAATAAAATTAATAAAAACTATAAATAAAAACTTAAAAATTAAAATAACATTTTCACTGAAAGGATGAGCTCATAGTCACTTAGCCCACATCATCCAGGGGTCTCATTAGGGAAAGATTCCTCAATTCCCTCTTTTCTGCATGTGCTTGCTAGCCATAGAAGAGGCCTATTGTTATATCTGTCACCTGTAATCATGAGGTGTCTGAGGAAGCCCTGGAGGCCAGACAGACATGCAATCAGGGCAGGGTAACTGGAGAAATAAAACACGACCTGGAGTAACCTCTCTGCTGCTGACTTAAGTGAGGGTTACTGGAGTTCAGCTTGCGTGTGTACAGCTCGTGAGAACAAAGAGGAACTAATGCTGGTCAGCGCAGCGTCGGCGTCGACTCAATTTCTGTTTCTGTTTAAAACGATAAAACTGTGCCTAACTGGAAAGAGATTGCTTGTAAGACGCATTCCCTGTGAACAAATGCCCTGTGTGATGAGGTGGAAACAAAAGAGAAAGGAAAAACGTGTCCATGTTTCTTTCTAAAGGCAAGTTACTTAACATTTGTCGAGCTCTGCACTTTTGCCCAGCGCTGGCAGGAACTAGGAGTCTTGTGATGGGCCAATCTACTGCTGCTAACTCACTTAACACTTAGGTTTGGTTTCTAAGCGCTGCACACCAAATATATTAGAGTTGGCCGTGTACAGCTAAAATGTCATGCGTCAGCTCCTTGGTTTCAAAGGGACAGAAAGGTTTGGGATGCTAACCGAAAAAGCTATTTATTAACAGAATTTTGTCTTGTGTCTTGTTATATACTGATTTGGGGCAATGCGACAAGCTTAATGATTATCATTTGCCCCAATGCAAAGCACAAAATGTTTGAATGTTGCTTTTCCGAGACTAGCAGATTGGAATATTAGACATCAAAAACCTGTTATATAATCATAATTGATAATAGTTGATTCTTATAGCATTATAGAAAGACTGATTTTTAATCAGTATTTTGACTTGTTTTTCCATTTGTGTTTTGTGACTAATCCAGATCCACTGGTCTAATACGGGATAAGATCATTTGGGAAGCTGGAATGGGAATTAAACACTTCACTCTGGTGTCTAGTTCGGTCTCCAGAGTTGGGGTGAGGGATATTTTGGGGGGGGCGCTTACCTCCACCGCTAATGCTCCCAAACTCTCCAGCAGGCTGTCTGTTGCTATAGACACATCCTGGATAATCTTTGGATCGGACTTGACATCTTTCTGCATGACCAAAACATAAGCAAAAAAGAATTGAGACATTGTACACATTTTACCACAAAATCCAGTGAAATAAACAACAACAATATAAAAAACATCATTTTAAGTTTTACCACCACATATTTCATTAACTGAAATAACATTAATACTCAAAATGACAAAATCTGTTTTTTAAATTTATAATATACCAACAACCACTTTAAAAACACAGGCGGTAGAGAAAGACACATGATAAATCAAAGTAGCTTTTTCATTAACTGAAATAAATACTAATATATAAGCAGATGCAGACAGTGTCATGCACACCAATACAAAACACCATCATGGTAACTACAATAATGCACTAAACAAGATGCAACATAAAACTCTAATGTACATAACTGATAACAAAAAAACTAAGAAGAAACCAATGGTTTCACTTTATTTTAAGCTATACTTGTTACAGTGTATTTAACCATTTAAGTACTGAGTAATATTAATTAACAACATGTACTTACTATAGGATTGGGATTAAGGTTTAGTTTAGAGTTAGTTTCATGTAATTATGCATAATTTACTGTTATGACTATAGCAAGTACATGTAACTTATAACTAAATCACCAAAATAAAGTGTTACCAAACATATTATTTATATGAAAAACATCAAATTTGAGACGCAACACAGAGAATTCTGGTAATGTCAAGTTATGGTTTTTCACTGTAAACTACACTCCAAAAACTGTACATTTAAGTAGTATTTAATTCACTCTAAAATGATTAAATTACAGTTTTTCACCATATAGAGTAAGGGGACTTACAGTTAACCAATTAACAGGTTTTTACCATAGCATTTTTAATTTTTTTTACAGTTAAAATTACGATAACTTTTACTGTGGTGGCTGCCAGAATTTCACAATGAAAAAGTACTGTGACAATGTTTCTGTTATTTCAGAATACCTGAATATTTTACAACTTAAACCGTATATTTCATTAAGTGATATAGGGCCCTAACACTTGTGCAATATCATACACCTGGCACAATGTGTCGGCAGGCACAATGCAAGTGTTTTTTGCTAGTTTCAGCCTAATGCAGTTATAATTTTCACATCCTGCGCCATGTTGTTTAAATAGCAAATGCATTTGCGCCCGTTTTTGTGCTGGTCTGTTCAGGTGCATTGTTGGCGTGTTGCTATTTTGAGGCAACTGAAATATACTGCGCCAATGACCAACTGAAACCTGGTCTATCCCACGTTTTCTCACACACAATTAGATCCGTTCCTCGCTAGAGAAGCGTTCAGTTCTTCCGCTTGCAAATTCCGCCATATAAATAGCAAATCCGCCATGGTGCAACTGGTTTTTAAAGGCAATGAGAGATGAGACTCTGATTGGTTTATTGCACGTTACGCCCAAAACACACCCATGACTCATTAAGAGAATAGGTACAACCCTTTTAGACCATGCGCCAGGCACGCCGACCATCGTTAAACTAGCAAAAGTGGATTCAGACAAGCCCTAAGTGCATTTGCGCTGTGCGCTTTAGACCATGCGCTCAGATCGTTAAAACAGGGCCCATTATGTTAATATACCAACTACCAAAAATCTGTTTTTACCTTAAAATGCACTTATAATCATCATAATAATATAAGTGGTGAAATAGAAAGCAACATGACATTTTTTTCTGTGTTTTTCACTTTGATTTTTACTGTAGCATTGCATTTTCTTCAGCGTATGTTTACAGTAAAGTACATGTGAAGTTTTAAGTTGTTTTAAGCTGTTAACAGGACAACGTAAATTAGCGTGTGATCCACATACAGTGGCAACTCTAGGCTATACTGTCGTGATTTAGACGAAAAATGTCAAAGATCTCTTTGTCCCCTTGCTTGCATAACTAAATTGCTGTGCAAATATAGTAGTGACCTGGCATCTTGAAATCTCATTACTCAAAAACAAAGAAAACATTCAGTCTAAAGCGAACATAAACAAAGACAACAATATGTGAAGACTCTTGGCTAACAGCCACTGCAGCTCCCTTTTCATGCACAAATGTGCTCAAATAATTATTCTGATTCATAAACAAATTATGTAAAAGTGACCATTATGTGACTACAATGTTATTTTGTTAAGCTTGAAGACCTGACAAAGTTCATTGGGTCCAAGAATATACACTTGCCCTAGTTTGTGTGTAATTGGTTTATTGAACTGGCGAATTCCTGTGCTTACTGTAGCGTTTATTGAAGTGCAGTAACCAACTTTTATGTGAAATATATGGGACATAAAACACTCAAGCAATCAGTAACATCTGAACAATTGTCTATTCTTGTATTCTAGTTTTTGCAACATCAACGAATTAACTAAATAAGACTTGTCCAATAAACATGTTGTTATTTAACAATTGCATTTACTTACCCGTATTGGCTTCAGAAAGTCTAAGTTGGACAGGAAGTGGCTCTCTGCGTTGTTCAGCCATTCAGCAGGTGATTGACAGATGATGTTTTGCGTCAGCTGAGACACGTCCTTATCGGCAATGGTCACGAATTCTTCCAGAGATGTGGAATTGCACAGGTCTCTAAGATGAACTCCAAACCCTTTAATAAGCACCTGTAGATCACAAACAGCAGTCGAAACTAAATAAACAAACTCTCTGCGATCAATGTTTTCAAACTTACTGTCAAAAAGTTTTATCACAATCAGTAATACACTGATCCTAAATGACAATCCTTCACCTTGAACAGTTGTTTGATGATAATATTTTCCACAAGAGCTTTAGAAAAATGTCAAAAGTCTAGATCAAGCATGAATGTAAATGCATGTATTTGTGAGGTTGAAGTGCAAGTGAGCAACTAGGAAGATGCCATATGAATATGAATGAAAGTGTATTTCAAGTAGAATTGAAGATGCTTTAAGTCTCCATTTTGGTGTAGCTACAGAATATAACTGCTGAAGCTAGCTAGTAACCAGGCAAACCTCTATCGCTCAACCAATGGTGTGAGTTGGAGGCGGGACTACCTGTTTCTTTGACCAATGGTAGATAGGGAAAACTGTGTTTGGAAAATCTGTTTAAAAGGATATTATCTGCAGTTCTGTTTGGTTCAGCTCTATGGTCATGAAGATCTGGTATTCAGACGACACTTTTAAATCTTCAGATCTCTAGAGTGAGTGCGAATGATTGTAAGAAACAACATTGTGTGATCGCATAATTACAGGCTCTTTCTTTTGTGAAAGTCTTGTTCTTTACTTTTCTGTAAGATGACTCCCTTTCTGCTCTGTCACTCTCTCAGAGCCTCGTTACACTCAATAATTCAATCAGGATGTACTCAGAAGATGATTAAAGTCTAATTTGGGAAGCTCTTAAGGTATGACCTCAGACAACTATCTCAGATTCTTATATGCATATACATTAACATTTCTGATGTTATTGAAAGAAGTCTCTTCTGCTCACCAAGGCTGCATTTATTTGATCAAATATACAGTAAAAACATATATATGAGCACGTGCACAGCTCTCTCAGTACAGCTGTGCAGGAGATCCGTCATGTGCAGCATCTGCCCGGGACTGTCCGAACGAGTCCTATCCCAACACACCAAGGTAATATACTAATATATATATATATATATATATTAGTCATTTTTATTAGAATTTAATAGTATTTAAAGAAAGATAGTATGAAAAAAGCTTGTTTTAAATGATAAAAAACATGATATTTTTAAGCGGACTCTATCTTGGAGCACATCTGTCAGAGGTGTTGAGAATCGCTCGCCCCATCTCAGTTTTTCCAGGAACTGCTCTGTGGCCGTAGCTCTGATGGTCAACAGTCATGTGACTCAACCCCAACCAAACACCCCCACCCAGCGCACAGGAGCACGTGCACAGCTCTCTCAGTACAGCTGTGCAGGAGATCCGTCATGTGCAGCATCTGCCCGGGACTGTCCGAACGAGTCCTATCCCAACACACCAAGGTCATCTGCATGTGAGAGCGTACGAACGCATGTACGGGGCTTTGAAAAACAGATCGCTTCATATCTGTACGAGCCAGAGATGTTACGTAACAGTCTCAGGATACATGACAGACTGCCATTTATTGACTACACCAGACAAAGGGTAAAATATGTTAAGCGAAGGTAACTAAAGACAATAAACAAAGTCATAAAAAAAGTAATTGATGTCTGTTGATTCGAGGCCTTTTTTTAATGTTTTAGTTGTTGAAGGATTTTTAACCAGCTCATGAATGATTCATTTACCTTCTCCAAGTTGACGTTAGCCTCCACTATCTGTCTCACAGCATGCTTGGGCAGGGTAGCATTTTTCTCGAGAAACTCAGACAACGTTTCATTATCATGGAGGAAGTCCTTCAGTTTGAAACCTAGGAGAAAAAGAAAACCTTTTAAGACTAAAAATATCAAAAATGGCATATACAATGAATGCAATTAAATATTGAATTCAACAAAACACTTTGAAATATATATTAGTCAGCATGATAATATATATATATATACAGTCAAACCAAAAGTTATTCAGACATTTTTTATATATTTTTACTAGTGGGTGCAGGACATTATAGTTCATTTATGTCAAAATAAATTAAACTGTGACATATTATACCCAAAAAGTCTTCATACAGTGGACTGCCAGTAAAACTGATAACAATTTGGAACCAAAAATTATTCAGACACTTTGACCTGACCATGTTTTGCTTAGTTAAGATTCATTTTTTCTGACACAGTTTATCTCTGAGATCTTGTCATATTTTAATACTATTTTTTAAACTAAACTGTATTAATGAATGAAATGTATATATTATACAAGCTATTTGTAGATTGAATAAAATAGAACTAAAATAAATAATCATATAAATATTTTTATTTATTTATTTAAATATACATAAATCAATTATGTATGCAAGGTTATATATAATTTATATACTTGAGTTTGACAAAGTCATATCAGAGTCATGCTGACTAACACGGGGTAAAATTGCTGTTTTTAATGGAATTCATTACATAAAGCAGTGATTCACATTCACAATTGTACTGTGAATATTATTATTTTTAACAAAGGGTGTCGTTCAGAACATTGTGATAAGTATTACTCTACTGCAATTCCCAACACAATGATAAAGCGAGTGAGGTAATGCAGTCGAGGCATTGCGTTAGGTCACGAGAGAACTGTCCATTTAGCTCTCAATTCCCAGTTCATCATGCAAGATGTCCACAATAAAGGATGGAAGGAAAACAAAAGCCAGAAAGTGACTACAGCAGTGTTCTTCACAGCGCTCATTGTGTTGCGTGTCAGAACATTCCGGAAGAGTCATCAGTATGAACTGGTTTGAGTCAGTCTCTTTCCTCTGGGGTAACTAAAGGTCATTCCTCAGCCAGTTCTCTGAAATCACCACAGAGCACTTTTCACATGTTCTTATTGTTGCTATTCAGGACATTTTTGGGGAAATGAGCTATAAAAGATTTCAGGGGGCGCAGGGAGTAGAATTTGTGTAGTGTTTAATGTGAACAGCCTCGACATTTGATGTTTCACATCAATAAAGTAAAGTAAAAACAGCTACAAAAAGGATATTTACTGACATACAGTCAGAGTATAGAGTTATAAAACAAATAAAGCTCAGATCATCATCTGAGATCTGGCAAAAGTTGAGAAGCAACTCATTTGCTGAATAAAAATTGATGTGGGAATTACTTTAATATAATTTTTATTTAAGAAAAAATTACAAAGTAACACTGGATTAAGCATGAAATAATTAAGTAGAAAGACTGAAACAGTATTTTCTTGTAAAATGCGCTCAAATAATCTTTGTTTCAACAGCATTGAGACACATTCACTGCATTTTTCCTCAGAGGAAAAATCAGAGAATTAGGAGATCTTATCATAAATCTCCATTTAATGCGTAAATCATCTAGAAGAAACAACTGCGATATCAAAGAGATCTCATTTGTGATTTTTCTTTGCTATAGCATCACCTCAAACAAAACCACAGAGCAGTTCTGACCAGGTGGGATGAGTTATCATACCTCAGTCTTCTTCAGCGGAATGTTCTAGAACCTCAAAAAGAGCTCACATGAGTCTCTCTGCGGCATAAAATGATCATGTTTAACCACTGGCTCTTGAGGCTTGCTAATCCATGGTGGGCAAAGCAAGCATCCTATTCCTCAAGCCCCAGATGCAAACAGCAGCCCCTCCGGGAACATTAATTAAATGCTGTCAACTGTACGAGTAGATGCAACTCCCACAAGCCTTTCTCAACAATAATTACAGTGAGTTATCTGTCTACATAAGGAACACAAACTTCAATTTATAAGCAAGTGTATTGTAAATATTAGTTGGTTTTGCAAGAATAGTTTCTGCAAGTGTCCATCGAAAAACCTCGAAAAATCCCATAGGATCAGAACAGAATATAATGCTTATACTATTGCTACAAAGCAACCACCTAAAACACTCTTATCACTATATCTCTTAAGCAAGAGAAAAAAATGAACTTTTTTACTCTTCAATAATCAAACATCTAAAACAGGACATGTTTTCTATTTGAAGAGCTACGCTAAGGTTCAACCCTGAACCTAAATTGAGGAACCGCACCTAAGCAGGATGTCTGACAAGGAAACAGACACATGAATCCCTCAGGTGTTTCCATTTCATTGGGTACACCGATGACCATAGGGAATGAGGATGTTGGAACGCACTAATTAAACTTCACAGCACACCAGCTCAGCTAGTTATCAACCAATACTGAAGCATTTAGGCGAGTAAATAATGCTAAAATGTGGCAGAGTGACTTTAGAAACTGTGAAACCGCATACCAAGCGAGGAATTGATATAGATCTTTCTCAACAGATTTAGAAAACATTGACTCAGCAGTAGTGAAGAGAACTCTAAAAGATTCTGAATCTGATTCCATTTATCGATTCTGATTCCGTAATGATTCCATTAATGATTCTTTTAGTACAATACTTAGTCCTAACATCAAACTGAAGCAACAACAATGCTGTTTTTGGAAATATATGCTAGTGTTAGAAAGTTTGGGATCAGTAAGATTGTTTTAAAGAAATTAATACTTTAAATTGATCAAAAGTGACAGTAAAGACATTTATAATGTTACAAACAATTTCTATAGCGTCACGTATAAAATGCATCACGGTTTCCACAAATATATGAAGCAGCACAACTGTAAGAATAAGAAACAATAAGAAAGGTTTCCTGAGCACCAAATCATTAGTATGATTTCTGAAGGATCATGTGACACTGACTACTGGAGTAATGATGCTGAAAATTCAGCTTTGATCACAGGAATAAATTAGATGTTACAATATATTCAAATAGAAAACATTTACTTTAAGTTGTAATAATATTTCACAATATTACTGTT
Organism: Chanodichthys erythropterus; assembly: GCF_024489055.1. Taxonomy (NCBI): domain Eukaryota; kingdom Metazoa; phylum Chordata; class Actinopteri; order Cypriniformes; family Xenocyprididae; genus Chanodichthys; species Chanodichthys erythropterus. The sequence continues at coordinate 42,867,574 of NC_090232.1, forward strand.
TTTAATGCATTTCTGATCAAATAAATGCAGCCTTGGTGAACACAGACCCCAAACTTTTGAAAGATAGTGTACATATTTTATGAAACCTCATCTTTAAAGGTGTTTAAAAGTGCCTGACCTTCAGTTTTCCTCTGCAGTTTTCTCAAGGCCCGTACGAGTCCTTTGAAACCTTCAAAGCTCTTGTCCTGTTGGCTGTAGAGGAGAATTTTCTTGGCATCGATGAACAGTCGGGAAATGCTGTAAATGATGACAAAGACACACATATGAGGGAAACTTGTTATAAGTGTTTCATTTTTAAAATAGCACATATAAATTCTGTAAAATCCAATGTAGACCCAAAGCTTGATATACTTACATGGAGTCATTGAAGTTGCCCACCACTCCGGGCGTCTCTCCAGGGGTGGGGTAGCGAAAGCAAGGGTTGTTGGCATTGCAGATGATGCCCTGCACCCATGGTAAAGTCCCCGCAGAGGGCATGGCCTTATTGGGAAAGTGGCCTGGGAAAAAAAGGACAAAGCAATCAGATTTACAACAAATAAAATGCCATTTGCAACCATATTTCTGTAATCTGAATTATTTAATGCAATAAAATGTAGTTTATTTTATTTGGAATTAATCATACACAATGAGACCACAAATGTGCATTAATAAAGTAAAGCATTATTTTATTTTCAATCATGACAACTCTAGAAATAGTTTTAGCATGTTGACGAATATGGCAATTTAATGTATTTGATCTTGGCGGACTAGATCTGCTGCTGTTGATTATTGCTGCTGCAGATCAAGTGTGGACTTGCTACTGCTAATAGATACACAGACACGCTGCTGTGAGCACGTAAGATATACTGCTGCTGCATAAACAGACATGAATTAATCCTGTAACAGGTCTAGACAGGTGGAGCTGGGGAGGTGGAAGGGTTCAGAGGATCTCTGATAGCGCACTGTAGGACTAGTTTACAGCGAACACTGAACCATCAGACTATTTAAATGTTGAGCAAACAATCTCATTGGCTTCAGGATCAGTAGAGGCCAATCAGCTTGCGTCATGTGATAATGATGTGACTGCTTGCAGATTGCATGTAAGGACCTATCAGCCTGTGCCATCTAGAGTCTAGATATTACATGTTAACTTTAAAGGATTTTTTGGATATCATCAAGATGGCCTTTAACCGATTCCTTTCAAAAGTTTTGTCATATTAGTTCTAAATAGTGTTTGTGTGATGAAAAGTTTAAGTATTTCACAATATGTGCATGGAAAGCATTACAGTTTGCTCTTCATGACATAATTCCTGGAAATATCCCTGCAGAAATTCTTTCCCTTTTGTTTGAAAAGTAGGTTTACACAAACCAGATATACTGTCATTTTTCTTTGTCCTATTCTTCTGGTCTTCATTTACAGGTTTAAAACTAACTCTAAAATAGTTAACATTTAATTATTTTAGTTTAAAGTACAGGAACTGACACTGCAAGAAAACTGTGTTTCAGAGATCTTGTGAGATCAAATTTCATGCGGTTCTTAGAGCTGTTTTGCTGTCCTTGACCTCTCCTGGGAACAGTGTGATTTCCAAAGAGGAGCAAATATTGACACGAATGAAGTAAGACACAGTGACATTAAATCAAATGTATTTAGGATCATTTTAAATTGACAGTGCAAACCTTCTGTATTTTTAAAGTAGTTATTATATATATATATATATATATATATATATATATATATATATATATATATATATATATATATATATATATAGTTTGCTGTTTTGGGCAAGAAAAACACTATCTAACCTAAGCTCAAATCTCATTAGATGCATTTGCATTTATTCTGTGGTTGTAAAAAAAAATATTAATAATTTAAAGCAAAATAAATGTGTTTGTTGGCCCAAATTAGGCCACTTACATTCATGTTGCTCGTAGGGAGGATAATAGAGTCGGACTGATATCAAGATGAAAAAGATGAAGAGCGGCCATATTATCTCAATCAGCAGCTGAATCTGGAAATGAACAGACACAACAGAGTGATATTTACTCATTTGACCAAACTATATACATCCTGGATTGCTTTAGTTCCACCCTAATGAACTTCAACTTGAATTCAACAGCACAACTTCTTCTCTTCTCTTTCCACAGGTCCTGAATAAACAATTCTAGCAAAGTCAAGAAAATCCTGTTTATCATGATGGTTGTTGGGCTTCCTGCTGACAAGGCATCTGAACCTCCTGTTCATACATTCAGTGCCAAGTACATGTATGTGCTGTCCGTACCAATATCATGATCATTTAGTCAGCTTTTTGAGGTACATTCTCTTACTGGACTTCTTTAAGGAAAAGCTGATAAGTAGGTGCATAAATGGCAACTACTTCACAAACAAGTGACAGTTTCTTCAACAGCAACTTTAAAAAAGCTACACAATAAAATGTGTATACACAAATACTAATTAGTATGTCTTGTTATTTATGTATTTATTCAATCCTGTCAATACGGGGGTTGGTGACCTCCAGAACCTCACAGATGTCACCAACAGAAAAATGGGAGCCTAGGGACTCCATATGTTACAACAGGCATTCGTTTTGCTGCATATGTTAGTTTTATTGGTACTTTTCATAATTCTTTGATTTGTGGTAAGTGATGAATTAAAATCTCAATGCATTTGGTATGAACTTACAGTCTGTCTCCGTCGGTAAGTGAAGTTCTTCCACAACAGTAACCCCAACTGAGTGGAGACAGCCATCTTGCCACGGCTCCACACTGTCCGCGCCGCCTCTCGCAACTGTCATAAAAAGCAAAGAAAAGAGATGTAAAGCTAATGTTGCTAAGCTCAATTTTTTCACCCGTGGAGAAACTCAAATACAGGTAAAGACATATCTCATGCCATCTTCGCTGATGACAACCTGTCACTCACATGAGATCCACCAATAGCAAATCACAACCATTCAATCAATTCCCCATGGACAAAATCAAGTCCCACCTAAGGTGACCACCTGTTAAATTTACTATTATTGTACTGTGTACAATTGATTTACATTATTTGGAAAGCCTATTTGCCATCACATTAGATGATAACGTTTTAAATCGTCAATAACTTTTGTTAACTGTGACTGCATTAGTTCCTACTATATAAATGTTTTCTTGTATGAGAAAGAAAAGACTATAGCAACTTCAGTTTCATGCCTACTTTTAGCTAGGTAAAATAATCATTCAAACACAAATGTTTTGGCATTGGCACACAGTAGCTTATCTTCAAGTCATTAATCTTATCTGTCAGACACATTCACTTGCTATCATAAAACTATAAGCAGTAAGAGGAAACAGAACAGTGTCAGTATGTGGGTTAGTATGTTTCATAATGAACTAATTTATAAATATATCCTGATGTCCTGCTGGTGTTTTGATTAAATTGTCTAGTAATGCATTTTCCAATTATATTAAATGTAATGGTTATCATTCCTAACAAAATATATGAGTCAAGCAGGCTATATTAGAGTGAATGACATGATTTTTTTCTTTAGATCTAATAAGTTATTCAAAAATACTAAAATACTACAACTACTAATATACTTCCAAGGCTTGGTTTTACAGACAGGCTTACATTAAGCCAGGATTAGGTCATAAGACATTTAAGTAGCTTTAATAAACGTGCCTTAGAAAAAAACATAAAGTGTGCATCTTGAGACAAAACAATGGCACTGCATATTTTAAGATATATCAGAGCAAGTTGCTTTCAGTTCAAAACATGCATTTTAATCTGGGACTAGTGACTAGTAATTTTGATGTGTATACATTTGATTAATGTTTAAAACTTTTGTCCACCAATTAAATCAAAGACAGTGTGGCATGACCAGCATGCAAGAAGCCATTTTGTTGCATTTGGCAAGAAAAGCATACAGCAACTTTAGAATAAATATCACATTTCAAAGAACATGGTGCATTTCTCCTTGTATCATTACATATATTTGCCTGTATCGCTCATGAGTAGCCTATGTGTTTTACATCTTTCGTTTTTGTACTGTTTGTGCTGATATGGATCTGTTTTAGGTAATGTGAATCTTATGCTTGTGCTTTTCATACATAACATCATGAAGAGCGTCCCTAGTGGACGCGTCCATATTCTTATTTTTCTCCTTGTTTACCATTTCCTTCATCATAATAGCTTCATACTCTGACAAGCCTATACAAATTCTTGCACATATGCACCAAATACCAGTTGTTTTGTGCTCTTTTTGCAGCTAAAGCAAGATAAATAAAGCCTGTCCATCACGACTGACTTAAAATATGTAACATAAAGATGATGTAAGAGTAAGAGCAGCCCGCATATATACATTTGTTTACACAATCTTTGCCACTTCTGTGGAACAAAATACGAAAAGACATTTATAATACAGCGCACTTAAGACCTTAACTGCCGTTTTACCACCACAGGTGTTTATAATCATAATGTTTTAAAGATGCAGAAGAGTTGAGGAGCTCAGCGTGTTTTTCATTGTTCCGCAGAGGAGAGGTTACTCTCGGTCATTTCGGTTACGAGCAGATGCTGAAGCGACACGCGACCACTTGCAGTCTTCTTTGTCTTTTCAAGTTGTCATTTTATCCCAATAGCATACGAATGATAGTCAATCATACTACACAACTTTTCAATATAAATAACTGCCACGAAGCATTTGATAATCACAACTCATCAAGTGTTTACGATAAAAGACAGCATCGTGTAAGTTCTGAAGAAAAATAACAACTGCGCGTTTCTGATTAAAGAAGTAGCAGGTTAAAATATCCATATGTTTATGTGTAACGATTATTCAACGATTAAACATGACAACTGTAATCAGTTTGCAGCATAAACGACTGCCACGAAGCTTTCAATGCAATGCATCACAACTCACCAAATGTTTACGATTTAAAAAAAAACGTAATTTGTGCAAACAACAACAGCGTGTTTATGATTTCCATGTTTAAGCAAAAATATTTATCTATGAATTAGTAAAAAATGAGCTCATTGCTTAAAAAAGAAGGAAACTCAACATTTTACTCACCGTTTTTTCTTGCTCCGAAATGATTAGGCTATTCCTTATTTCATATAAACTGTAATTCCCTTTGAGTCGAGAGGAGAAACAGCTGTTCTAACGCTCTCAAAGCGATATTGTACCTGGTGCTGGTGTTTTGTGCTCTTATGGACGGACCTTTTTCCTCTCCTCCATCCTTTTATAGCGAGAGCGATGCGCGAGGTTACTGTCGGTCAAAAGCGCTGCTGTTTGTGTTCGAGCCTCCATATATGGAAAGCACGTGCGGACCCAAAACAGCTCTTAAAAGGGCAACGTGAAATTGCGCAAAATGCGTTTTTAACTTATGTTTACATGCTATTTTTATACTACACATATTATAAATTTAATATTAATTCTATTATTTTGCAGATATCACTGAAATTGGGGTGCACAAGCAGTGCAGTTAAATGGCACTTTGGTAAATGTCAAAGTGATTGTCAATTCTTATTTTCCAGCACATGGTACATTTCATAATCTGACATCTCTGCTGAACAATTTTTAGATGGTTTGCTGGTTTAAGTTGGTCTCACATCCTGACCAAGTTTTGACTGCAAACTAGATTAGACTGGTGTAAATTGTTATTTTTCGCAGAAGGCAGAACAAACCAAAACTAAAATATCAACTAACTTAAGTTTTGTTTCTGCACACAAATAAATCTCATAGGAATGAAACGGATTTTAGAGAGGAAAAAAAAAAAAAAAAAAAAAAAAAAAAATTATCTCCAGGTCATCAGGACCTCTGAGAAATGAAGGCAGGTTGTAAAATACTTAGACACAACCAGTTGCATGGGCCTTGGATGAAGATACTGAGCAAGTCGGATAGCACTAGCTTGTAATTTAATTGATAAAGTGTCCTAGAAATCCATCTATCATGCAAAATATAAGGCATAGTTCTAAGTTGGCAGAAGTATGCATTTTTATATAGAATCTTTGCAGACAATATTGTATTTGGTTCATCTAATTCAGATGATACAGGAAGTGCATTCTGTGTTCTCTGAACTTTCTGCATCACTGGTCCAGATAACTGTGAAGTTACCCATTAATGATGTGCATTTGTGTAGTTAATGAACGCATCACACACGGGGAAATTTTTTTTCTATTCTAAAATCTTAAAGGATTAGTTCACTTTCAAATGAAAATTAGCCCAAGCTTTACTCACCCTCAACCAATCATAGGTGTATATGACTTTCTTCTTTCTGATAATCAGAGTTATATTAATAAATATCCTGATGCATCTGAGCTTTATACCCTTATACACATGTGTTCATTACCCAAAGACCCGCCCCCCTTAGTTACTGTTGCTTTGTCTGACAAGCCATAGCGCTGTCACGACCAACCTGGTCTCATGACGAAAACGTACCCGTGGGCATGTTTTCGCGAGTCGCGAAATACGTACCAGTGAGTACATATCGCTGCAGTTTGGCTCTGAAATGTCCACTGAGTGGCGCCAAAAGCGTGTTTTTGTTTTTGCCGGAGCAGATAATAGGGTGAATGCGGTACGTTTTTATGACATTGCTTTTTAGACGAATCGCCGCGGTTCTCGATTTGATATTTGCGCTCCGTTTCGTTTTAAAATAACTTCCTGACGACGCCACGCCTAAACCTACCCGATAGTGTTAACAAAAGCTAACGTGACGTAAGAAGCATCCGTTTTTCAGCTCGTTTAAATCTCTCTTTGAGCTCTTTTTTTTTTGCCGTCAGTCGCCTTTTGCGGGATTCGTACCCATGCAGGCAGGGGGAGTCGACTCCTCGCCCTAAGTCCGACTCCGTATCGTCCGAGCTACCGAGCAAGCTTGGTTACGGCCAAAAAAAGCGAAACGCGTAGAGCCGGAAAGTCCAAAGTACGTTCGTTTACAAATCGGGCACTCTGGTCGGATGCGTTTTGAAGCCGTGACATGATATTGCGCGAGGAAACGCCAAAACGAGTCTTTACGAATCCATAATCCGACCCCGGCCGTCGTCGAAAACGGGGCTTGAAAACGCGCAAAAGCGCTTATCGACGTTTTACCGGCCTCTAGCGTTCGTTTCTGTCGGAAACTGCAGCGAGACGTACTCGTCGGTAGGTAATTTTGTGTCTCGCCAAAACGTGCCCACTGGTACGTCTCTCCTATGAGACCAGGTTGGTCACGACACACGCAGTGAAAAATACATTGCGGAGTAAAGAGGATACTGACTACACATTGACAGACAAGACAGAGCAGGTTATTTATGATATTAAACAAAGTCCCAGCTTTCAAATTGTGTAATTTTTTTTAAGAAATTCGAACAATAAAAAGTGGTTTGTGGCTCTTTAAAGTGTCGTGACAGATCGCGGTAGCGCCTCAGCTCAAGCAGCTCGTGAACCGATCATCTCTTCCTACTAGTTCATTTATAGCATCAAATAAACATGAATGAACATCAGAAGGAATGTTGTTTCAAACACAGAAAGACACACCATTTTTCAAGTTCAAGTCCACCGAGGTTAATCTTCTAACTCCTGACTGCTTTGTTGGACAAAATGGTGGATTCGGCATTATGATTGGTTAGATCACTTGTCAATCAAACTCCGCAAAGAGTCAATTAAGCTTTTTCCGTAAGTTGAATAGGGAAGGCGTATCTTAGCGTAAGCTAGAGTTTTACATTTTCTTAGTAAGTTTAATACGGAAGGCAGTCTGGCGGAAGCAAGATATTTTACTTCATAACTTGTTAAATATGGACATTTTTTACACAAACGCATCGATTCACTTAAGAAGGCCTTTATTAACCCCCCAGAGCCGTGTGGAGTATGTTTATGATGGATGAATGTGGATGGAGACACTTTCTTCAGCTCATACTCGTTGGTTTCACTCACTGCCATTATAAAGCTCAGATGCGTCAGGACATTTATTAATATAACTCCGACTGTATTCATCAGAAAGAAGAAAGTCGAATACACCGAGGATGGCTTGAGGGTGAGTAAAGCTTGGGCTAATTTGCATTTGAAAGTGAACTAATCCTTTAAGATTTTAGAATACAATGTATGTGAATGCATAAATGAAATGTCTCATCATTTTTTCACAATTTTTAATCCCTTTTGTTTTAAAGGTCCTGCAATTTAATTATTTAATTTTTTTAAAATACACTTATTCCATGTAGTCCATGACATTATAAAAGCTGCATGCATTACAAATATAAAATCACTGCAAAATGGAGTACAGCATGTCACGCTGCAGGACATGTCAACTACCCAAAAGTATTTCATGTCAGCTACCATAAGCAAGGATATTCAGTGACACTGCGAACCAAAAATCATTCAGAAAAGCAGAATCTGCCCCGTCTGTTTCTAACCACACAGTCAAACAGAACACAATGATTCTGATTTGAACTGATGGAACGTAACATTGTGGCTTTTGTGCTTTTGGTCATGTGATCAGCACTTTCATCCTGTTTTTCAGGCTGATCATCTCTTTGTGTTTATGAAGGCTGGGAGGCTGCCAAGTGAATAACGCTGCCCTCCTGCCCCAGTATCCTCTGTCAGTATTGCGGAGTTGAGCCTCAGGGATGACACTGCGAGGTTGACACAGAGAACGATAGCGAGCAGAGATAAACAAAGCATCTCGAAATGTAATGTGAAAACTCTTTGCAAAGGAAACCACAGCCGGGTCTGAGCTGAGAGAGGAAGCTCCATATTCAGACTGTGGTAAACACAATAAACATGTGACTTTGGTAAGACTTAAAGGAACAGTTCATCCCAAAAGTTCATCATATAATTGAAAAAAGAACCATGGTGTTTTTCTGATCATATACACATTTTAATTCCATTTCATGGTATTACCATGATCCAATGCCATAATTGTAGGCTACCACAGTGTTTTATAAGGTCTAATCATTACCTGCTTGTTGTCAAGCAATGCCACAGCACTTAACATAAGTCACTTATCAACTGATATGTAACGAGAGGATGAACTGATTACAGCTTCAGTTAGTTTATATGGCACTGACACACTTCCCAGCGTGAAGAGCTGTTGCCCTTTTAAGAGCACTCGCCTCGGTTTTGATAAATACAATATTCCACAGCAGCAAAATGTTGCATTTGCTTGCGAACTGATCCATTGCTTATAACGTTTTAAGTAAAAAAACGTGCTTTTCTGGTGACTATTGTGGTGTCATTAATAAATGTCTGTTATGATACCCGAGACGAAAAAGTGGAGGTCTAAACGCAGAAACACTATGAATACGTTTGCTAAATCATATTAATCTCTGTTAAAAGGCGAGCGCGACACAATTATTAGATTTTAAAAATGTATATCGCTCTTGAGATCTCCTCAAAGTCGCTCGTACTCGGTGAAAAAAGCGTTTGTGCGGCGGGTTTTTCCCAGATTTAGCCATCTAATGTGCTTTAAAATGATGGAATTATGCGTAGGCACAAAATATTTTGCCAAGGAAGCAAGTATTCCCTTATTTTCAGGCTCCTCTCAGCAACTGAGCACAAAGAGTCGGTTTGTCCGATAGTAACCCCGTGAAGGGGGAGGGGGTGCTGGATAAATATAGTTCCGAATACGGGAGCAGAATAACTTATTGACGTCTTTTACATTTTATTCGACGTTTCTTTACCAAAATCTATTCATTCATTTGCTTTGCGCGAAGTCGATTAGCTAAACCATTAGCCAAAACATCAAACCAAGTGTAACTATCAAGTAAATTAAGTGTATAAAACGCACGTTTAACGACATTATGAGTGTAATGCCGCGTAGATAGATGCAGGTTTAAAAAGAACAAGGACTAGCAGCGCTCTGCAGTGCTGCAATGACCGATAGTAACCTCGCCTCAGAGCGCGAGCAGCAGAAACTGGGTGAAAGGGAACGTGACGTCACTCGCGATGAACCTTCTCGACTGCTATGTTTACATGGTCATTAGCCATGAGGCATCTAATGCTCTTTACAGCTATGCATTCACGAAACAGGAGTACAAGTAGCTACTTTCTGGTTAGCCACTGATTTGAAGCCAAGCCAGTTAAAGGGTTAGTTCACCCAAAAATTAAAATTCTGTCATTAATTACTCACCCTCATGCCGTTCCTCATCCGTAAGATCTTTGGAACGCAAATTAAGATATTTCTGTTGAAATCCGATGACTCAGTGAGGCCTGCATAGCAATGACATTTCCTCTCTCAAGATCCATTAATGTACTAAAAACATATTAAAATCAGTTCATGTGAGTACAGTGGTTCAATATTATATATTATAAAGCGACGAGAATATTTTTGGTGCGCCAAAAAAAACAAAATAACGACTTATATAGTGATGGCCGATTTCAAAACACTGCTTCAGGAAGCTTCAGAGCTATATGACTCTTTTGTGTCGAATCATGATTCGGATCGCGTGTCAAACTACTGAAATCACGTGACTTCGGCGCTCCGAACCGCTGATTCGACACGCTGATTCATTATGCTCCGATGCTTCCTGAAGCAGTGTTTTGAAATCGGCCATCACTATATAAGTCGTTATTTTGGTTTTTTTTGGCGCACCAAAAATATTCTATAAGATTAATGAAGGTCTTACGGGTGTGGGATGGCATGAGGGTGAGTAATAAATGACATTATTTTCATTTTTGGGTGAACTAACTCTTTAATACAGTTAGTTGGAGGGAGAACTATTGCAGATAATGCTGAAAATTTTACATCCTCTATCTGTCATGATATAGGATGCCATACAGTTACGCAGAAAAACAACAGTTTTCATTAATTTATTTATTGTATTGTATTGTATTGAGTTTAATGGAGGCCAGTTAGTAAGAGCTGTGAGGGTAAACCTCACTCCCCTGGCCTCAAGAGGCGTACTAGCGACTGACACTAGAGGCTGCGGTCTTTAGTGTCCTTGTTAGCGCACCTGCCACCCACGACTGTAAGCTGCCAACGCCAGTTCAAATCCTACCCACAGCAGTGTGAGTAAATCCTGGGTTAGGCCGGGGGGGCGGGTAAAGCCCTGGTTATACTTTGTTTTTTTACGTGTACACTAGTGTATGCACACAGTCGAACACACAGCCTTGCAAAGCATACTTCGTTCGACTTGTAGGCATACACAGGCGTTCGAGGTATGCGCAGGTTTGAGCAATCTCTCGCCACGGGTTACAACCCATGTAAACATCTTTGCTACAGTTGTACAAATGAGGGTACTTTCTAACCTCTTCGCACAATCTCTCGTCTATGTAGGCCTCTATTGTCGCTGTAGCTTGCATGTGTTCCCGTCTGTTCTGTTTTTGCAGTTCTTCGTTGACTACCTTGTGACTCGACAACCCCAGCCACCTTGCGGATAAACTAATTACTGCAAAAAAATGAAATGCTCATTTGCGATCTGCGCGTGCAAAAATAGAAAAGTATGCACAGTGGTCTGGAGGTGCACGTACTGTATGCACATACTCTTCTGATAACGAAATGCGTGTCACACACACTGTACGCTGACCCTTGCGTACGCGCAAAAAGTGAACTAAACATTGGGCTTGAAATGGAGGCCAGTTTGTAAGAGCTGTGTGGGTAAACCTCCCTCACCTGGCCTCAAGAGGCGCACTAGTGACTGATGTTAGAGGCTGCGGCCTTTAGGGTCCTTGTTAACACCCCCACCTCCCATGTTGGAAACGTCGGTTTCGAATCCCGCCCGGAGTGGTGTGAGTAGAACCGAAGGGGTTACACAAACACAATGACTTTAAGGATTAGTTCACTCCAAAATTTAAATTTCCTTATAATTTACTCAACCCCATGCCATCAAAGATGTTTATTTCTGTCTTTCTTCAGGCTAAAAGAAATTGAAGTTTTTGAGGAAAACATTCCAGTATTTTTCTTCATATAGTGGACTTCAACGGGGACAAAATTGCAGCTTCAAAGGGCTCTACACAAACCCAGACGAGGAATTAGGGTTTTATCTAGCGAAACAATCAGTCATTTTCTAAAAAAATAATAAAAATAATATACTTTTAACCACAAATGCTCATCTTGCACTCCTCTGCGATCCGTGTCCACAACTTACAAATGTACACAGAAGGGTGTTCACATGATCAAGTTGACAATGACTAAGCAAACTGAGTACTGTATATACACACAAACCACTAATTAAAGGCTTAGGGAACAGGTGAGTTAAATTAAGAGTGTACTCTGGGTTCGGTCCAAATTCCGAGCATGGAGCCCTCTCCTTGGACAGCATGCCAAATACACATATTTTATACTATGTTTGATTATATGTAAGTGTGAACTTGTGAACGCTGTATTATTCATGCCAGGCCAGTAGTTGGCGATGTTAAGAAACACTTTGTAAATAAACACTACATACCTATAGACTGAACAAACTGCTGTTTTTGTAGTTTACACCCAGACAATAACGGTATCATTTTGAAAATGTTGCATTTTAAGGCCACCAAAACTCTATTGTTGTGTTAATGAGCAGCCAAAACGCATAAAACATTTTCTGTTTTTAGTTTTAAACGGCCCCTAATAAGCAGAGGAGCATGGGAGAGGGAGAGACTGGCGAAGGCCTGATAGTGTCACAATAATAAGTTTGGGGGAAAAAATTATATCTGCTGTTTTATATAATTTAAAGGTGCCCTAGAACTTTTTTTAAAAAAGATGTAATATAAGTCTAAGGTGTCCCCTGAATGTGTCTGTGAAGTTTCAGCTCAAAATACCCCATAGATTTTTTTTTATTCATTTTGGGGCATCATTATAAATGAGCCGATTCAGGGCTACTGGCCCTTTAATTCTCCTGCTCCCCGCCCACAGAGCTCGCGCTTGCCTTAAACAACATAAACAAAGTTTACACAGCTAATATAATCCTCAAATGGATTTTTACAAAGTGTTCGTCATGCATGCGTCGGATTATATGAGTATTATATACTGTTATATTGTTTACATTTGATTCTGAATGAGTTTGATTGTGCTCTGTGGCTAACGGGCTAATGCTACATTGTTGGAGAGATTTATAAAGAATGAAGTTGTGTTTATGAATTATACAGACTGCAAGTGTTTAAAAATGAAAATAGCGATGGCTCTTGTCTCCATGAATACAGTAAGAAACGATGGTAACTTTAACCACATTTAACAGTACATTAGCAACATGCTAAGAAAACATTTAGAAAGACAGTTTACAAATATCACTAAAAATATCATGATATCAATGATCATGTCAGTTATTATTGCTCCATCTGCCATTTTTCGCTATTGTTCTTGCCTAGTCTGTTGATTCACCTGTGCACCTTTCCTTGTCAAAGGAAAAACTTTTCAGTTTTTTAGTCAACAGTGTTGTGTAAACATACCCTTTATCCTCTTCGTAAAATAGTTTGCTGTTAAAGTGCTTGTGCTTTTGATAAAATAAAGTAACAGGATAAATTAAAGCCAAATAAATAAGGAGAATGACTGATGATTTTTTTTTCATATTTCATGGTACCGTACCTTATGCTGCCTTCACATGCTCTCGAAAATGTGATAATTCCCACTTCTGAAGTCGTGATTATAAGCTCATCGCATTCAAGTTTCGAAATGGGAGGGCGTTCATGTCCAATTTTTACCTAAGAAACTCATATTTACGATAATTCCGAGAGCAAGTGAAGGCAGCATTAATCTGACCTTTATATACCATATTTTTACTATGTGTGTATTTTATACCAATACAAATGAATTGAGTACTATTATGCAAAAAAGATCAATAACAGAAGTTACTGGTTACTTTCATTTTTCCACTTGCAAACCTCTCTTTTTGGCTCATAACAGCACATTCCCTCTTATAACTGCACCATATTTCAGTAAAATGATAACAGAAAGTGACTTCAAAACAGTGACTTCAGCTAGAAGTTAGTCTGATAGCCTGTATGTGACATGTGTGCCCTCTCTTCAGGCCTCGCCTCTGTGCTGAAAGCCTCAGCTGGTGTCAGACAGAGAGGGACATTCATAGGGAAAACAGCTGTGGAGAACACCCTGTCATCCAAACATGTGATTGTCCTGCTCGGCTTTTTCAGTGCCTTTTTTTGAAGCAGGAGGTGTGGTTTAGGGCCCCTCGACAGGGATGAAAAAGTGCTGACCGCACGCAAAAAACAACTGCTGCCAACTTATTGTTTATAGAGAGAGATACAGTAAGGCTTAGCAGTCGTCTGCATTCCTTTTGATTTATTAATAAGAATATTATCCTGTACCTAAATAATGGGATATTATTCATGCAATTCTTTCTGAACTTTAAAGCATTCATTAAACAAGAACTAAAAGCCCCAAACTAAAAGCCACAAAACTCACAATTTTATGGTGCCTTTATGTGTTTAATTGGAAAATATAAACAAACTAAATCTTGTATGATGGATTGTTTGTCATATGATTATCCGATATATATATATATCAGCTGGCATTTTGGGAAACTCATGGTTCATATATGTGTGGTTTCCAAAATTCCACATGACATTTTTCCATGAAATCTATGCGTAAGCATCACTTCACGTGAATCTCGTCAACTTTGTGTCAGTTTGCATATTGCTCAAATCAGATAAACATTGCTGAACATACATTCTCTCTTGAACCTTTGATTCCCTCGTGTACATGTTTTTGTGATGCCACAAAGTTCACCATCTGTTTGTGTGGGTTTTACATTTAAGTCAAACATAGTAGCATTTAACATGTGGTAAACAGTCTTAAAAGGTTGCAACTGCTCTGTATGCAATATCCTGGCAGTCCCGTGAGTTTGTAGGACCACCTTTGCCAGTAGTTTCATTTTCCTTGCGCAAGTCTTTATCAGCATTGCACATCTTGACATTGGAATTTTTGTCCAGTCCAGTCCGGCATTTCTCAAGCTCCATCAGAATGAATGGGAACTGAATGTGAGCTGCAATTTTTATGTCATTCCACAGACGCTCAGTTGAATTACAGTCTGGACTTGGATTGGGTCTTTCCAGGAAATTCATCTTTTTTTGGGGTTTAGGACTGTGACTGTTCTCTGGTTATTGTCCTGTTGTGAGCTGAATAAAAATGTGCTCACGAAGACTGAAGCTTCTCTTCAGGGAGGTTTCTTGTCAGTACGTTTTGTACTTTTTTTTTTCTTCTATCCCTCTTGTTTCCACAGGGAAAAGTCCCAAAGCATGATCCTGTCAGCACTATTGCATGAATGTTTCTATAGTCATATGCTCTGTTAGATTAGATCTCATAGAAGTTCAGTTTTGGGCTGATCGGACTGTAAATCTGAGAGTCTCCCATGGGTTTGCCAAACTCCAGCTGAGATGTAATATGGGTTTTCACAAAGGCTTTTCGTGATTCATGCCAGCTATTGTCTCGTTACAGTTTTTCTCAATTCTGTCACAGATGCGGGTCTCTTAGGGCTTAACTTATTGAAAACAATAATGATTAAATATATAATCTGTGAAATATGTAGTTGGTGATCAAGAGACAATTATACAGGGATGAGCCTGGTCAGATATCCAGTAGATTCAAAGGTGTCTGTATATTTGTTTTTTATTTACCTTTTTTTGAACTTGTACAGAAATTACAGTGTTTACTGTAATAATAGCATCAAATCCTCAAATAAAGCCCATATTCAATCTTTTTTTGTCTTATAAATGATCTGAATAAATGAATATGTAACGTTGTGAAGAGTTTTCAGCACAGAAACAGAATGCAGTATTCTATGGAAGCTTGTTTCTGCCACTAAATAAAAAATAAAAAAGGTAATTGTGACTTTTTATCTCACAATTCTGACTTTTTTTACTTGTAATTGCTAATGTCAGAATTGTGAGATAGGCTATGAAAGCGCAATTGCGAGAAATAAAGTCAGAATCGCGCGTTATATACAATTGCGATTCTGACTGCTTTTCTCAGAATTGTGAGATATAAACTTGATATGGCACATTATAAAGTCAAATTCTGAGGAAAAATACTGACTTTTTGTATCTCACAATTCTGACTTTTTAACACCCAATTGCAACTTTATGGCCCGGTTTCACAGACAGGGCTTAGCCTAAACCAGGATTAGGCCTTAGTTCAATTGGGATATTTAAGTAGCTTTTATGAACGTACACTAGGAAAAAAAAACAAAAAAACATTAGGTTACTTGTGTACATCTTGATAAATATTTTAAGATATGTCAGTACAAGTTGCTTCCAGTTAGAATAGCTCAAACTAGCTTAAGCCTTGTCTGTGAAACCGGGGTATATCTCGCAATTCAGACTTAAAGGATTAGTTCACCCCCATGTCATCCAAGATGTTCGTGTCTTTCGTTCTTCAGTCGAAAAGAAATTAAGGTTTTTGATGAAAACATTCCAGAATTTTTCTACATATAGTGGACTTCATTGGAGCCCAAACGGTTGAAGGGGAGGTTGAAGTGATCCCAGACCAGGATAAGGCTCTTATCTAGAGAAACCAATGCTCATTTTTGATTTTTTTTTTTACTTATCTTTTATTTATATGTTTTAACAATAAATGCTCATCTTGAACTAGCTCTCTTCTTCTTCTTCTTCTTCTTCTTCTTCTCTATTTGAATTCCAGCAGTGTGGACACTACTAAGTGTATTACTGCCCTCCACAGGTCAAAGTTTGAACTAAATTGTCATATACAATATGCTAGTGCAAGTATATAACAATTAGTTCAAACTTTGACCTGTGGAGGGCGGTAATACACTTAGCATTGAAGTCCACTATATGGAGAAAAATCCTGGAATGTTTTCATCAAAAACCTTAATTTCTTTTCGACTGAAGAAAGAAAGACATGAACATCTTGTATGACATGGGGGTGAGTAAATTATCAGGAAATTTTAATTTGAAAGTGAACTAATCCTTTAATAACTCGCAAATGCGATTTTATATCACGCAATTCTGAGAAAAAAAGTCGCCATTATAGCTTTTTTATTATTCACATAAGAGCATTGGATATATTCTTTGTAACGTCTTTTCACAAAACGAACATGATGTCCTAAGATTATGTGATCACGTCTGGCAATATTTGACCTGGCATTGTTGTTGAATGAAGAGGGAGCTGTTGACTCATCAGAACATTACTACTGACCTTGAGGAGACGGAGGTGAGTGAGATGAGACCAGAATAACTCATAAATCGATACCCTTTCAGACGGTCTGTGTGAGCAGTGAGAGAGCTGTGTAAAGGGAGTGTGACGCTGCACTGAGTGATCTGTGTTTGGATGTGGTTGGATGAACAGATCGTGTGTGTGTGCACGTGAGAGACGGTCACCCCAAACTCGGTAGCTTCCACTTTACCTACAGCAGATAACCTCCAAATCTTCAATGAAGGGTTTTACTGCAAAGACACGTGTAGCATTTGTAATTGACCAAACAAAAATTATAATTTTTTGCTTTCAAGGATAGTTTTAATGTTTCCATATGTAAAGTATGGCTATTATACATACATAAGTATGGCTAAGACACATAACATAGGCTACATACAGAACATGCTTTCTATGCCCAGTTGCAGTGAGGGTCGCTCTTCCTGTCTTTACCGGCACACACGTCAATAGCTGGGCTGTGGTCAACAGGGAATAGGAAGGGAGAAATTCTGAGTAAAGGATGTAATAAACAGGAAGTCATGTGAAAGAGACACTATGCATCATACTAACAAGGAGATATGAGAATAATAAATGTTGCAAAAGTCTAACATTATGCATTTCTGTTATTCCTATAGCCTATTTAAAAATAGCTTTTTAATCCTGAACAATTCTCTCCTTCAAATTCTCCTCTTGGAGAAAAAAAAAAAGACAAAATAACCTTGAATTTCTTATCTGTCAAGGATTGTTTTTAGAGTTTACAGAAAGAAATATACATTTCCTTCAAAACTGAACATATACAATTTCTAGATTTTAGCTGCGGTGGGAACAATGTGTCCTGAAATGTTTTTTTTTTTAACCTTCAGTTGGCTTTCACCAGCACGGATTCCTCCACTTATACTAAAACTATAAGCAATGGCTCCATCTAGTGGTTGCACGTGACCTACACATGATAAAAATCACCATGCGTTATGTAGTCAAGTGCATTAAAAAAATGAATGTGCATTGCACTTGCTTTCGTTCATGTTGTAGTTTTCAAAATAGTTCAATACTCGATTGTAGTCATTCACACCTGATTTTCTAAAGAAAATGGCTCGGAATTACACGTGACTTCACCAACACCAAGGTTAGTGATCATCAATATAGCAGCATGGTCCAGCAACCAGACACGAGCAATGCATGAGCCCAAATTAAAGATCTACAGATAACACACTTACTGTTCATATTTCTACTTAACAATGACTATCTTACCATTTTGTCTGGTAGAGTTTGTTGGCTAAAGCTTCAAATCAGCCATCATTGTTCTGAACAAGTAAAATATTGTTTATTATAATAAAGAATGTTGTCATCATTTCTGTTGTTCACTTTAATAAATCTTTGTTGTTCACACTCAACATCAAACAATGCGATCATACCAACATTATTCGTTTTGCACACAATAGCTTTAGTTGAGATCAAATCATTACAACAAAGCAGGCGTAAAAGCTGAAAAAACATCATCAATGTATTTAAACATGACAGCAGTTTTACTATATTAATTTTTTAGGACTTTACTGTGATTTTTGATTGACTGATAAAAAGTTTACTTTGCACATTATTTACAATACAAATCCTAACACATTATCACTACATCATAAATATAGCACATATATATCAAACGTGAACAAGACACAAAAATAAACTGTATAGTCAAGTTATTGTCTGTTATTTACATTCATCGGATCTTATTCATGAAACAGAGTTTTGTGCACCAATGGTTTTATGAAATTCACAAATAACTTATTTTCTGACATCGCTTCATCTGCTTCATCATACAACCTGACTCAAAGTTTGTTGGCTCAGAATATGTTATTATGTTTTACATTCAGTTACACTTTTGAAGTCAGTCTGGACTGTGCTGCCTATGTTCAGTATGCACAATATTACATTTCTATATGCATGTAATATTAAGATCAAAATGTGCAGTTCACAACAGAGCACTGAGCTAGGTATGCTTGCTTTGACTCTTCATTTCTACTGAGATGAACGAACCAGAAGCATAATGCGTCATTTTTCAGCATCATATTTAGCAAATAACAGCTTTATTTCCAGGATGATCATATAACGTGATGAGGTCATGAACTATTAGTGTAGTATATTACTTTTTATGTTTATCATTGCATATTGTGTACTAATGTTCTGTTTAAAAAAAAAAAAAAAGAAGGCAGTATGCAGTATATACTAGGCAGCATGCAGTAGTAAGCTAGACTACACTGAAAACGTTGAAAATTCTCCACTTGGAGGCAGTATTACTTCATCACGCTGAAGATTTGAGGGCATTTGTTCCCTCAATGCATGCTCAGAAATGTATCTCATTTATTTTATGTTTTATTAAAAGTATGACTATAATGGAGCACAATCAGATGCACGTCAGACCCTTCAGCTGAGCTGCTCGCTGGCAAACATTGGCTCTCTGTGAAGACAGAGTTTAGTAGCTGCCGTGTTTTCGTCTTTGACCTCGACTTGACACTGGGACTTGGTGCTCTTTCGGTTGCTGCGGCAGGGGTCGTCACCGTGGACGCTGGTGTCGATCCGAGACAGGGTGCACATGCTGCTCTGGTTACGTGGATGGAGACGGGTGGGACGGAGCTCTAGCTCATCGTAGCTTGAAACATGGATGAAGGGACACCACCTGAAGGCCCTTTTGAAGCCGGCCCTAAACCTGGAGGTTTGGAAAAAAAAGATTTTTTCATTGAGATGAATTCCATTAATAATAATAATAATAATATAAATATTATAATTACTTCATAATATTTTCAGCATCTAACTTTATATACAGGGAGTGCAGAATTATTAGGCAAGTTGATTTTCTGATCATATTTTTTTTCCAAGCACATTTTACCAATTCCAATCCACATCAATCTTAATAACTACTATTAATATTGTTTTTAATCATTTATAAGTGATATATAATTGTTCATGAAGGCTGGAAATGAAGAATGCCCTATATTCAGGTGTGCAGAATTATTAGGCAGGTTTTCTTTTACAGATAAAATGAGCCAAAAAAGAGATTTAACTCAGACTGAAAAGTCAAAAATTATTAAATACTCATGAGAAGGACGCAATACTAATGTAATACTAGAAATTGCAAAGTTAAAGCATGGACATTGGACAGTGAAATGCTCATTGGGTCAGCGGGGTCATACAAAAACAGCTGGAGAAGAAAAGACACGTTAACTGCAAAATAATTAAGAATTAAGGTGAAGAATTAAGTGTGAAACCATCAGGAACCCTTTAGTCTCCAGCGCCACCATTTCCCAGTACTGAAACCTACCTGGAGTCTTCAGAAGTGTGAGGTGTCAGGATCTCAGAGACTTAGGTTAGGTGAAGAATCCTAAAAAGCGACCTGCTCTTAATAAGAATCACAAGCTGAAGTGTTATAAAGTACATGAAGACTGGGTTTTTATAGGCCTTATAGACAGACAGCTTGAGAGTGACTCCTGAAGGACCATCACCACATCCTCTTGTACCACTGTTTGAAGAATTTATCTTCCAGAATCTGGCAGTAAGTTTTGGAAGATCATTTAGTCCATCTCTGCAAGATGGACATTTCAGGATAAGAGATGGACTAAAAGTGAACTCCCACACATTACTGCCAGATTCTGGAAGATAAATTCTTCAAACAGTGGTACAAGAGGATGTGGTGATGGTCCTTCAGGAGTCACTCTCAAGCTGTCTGTCTATAAGGCCTATAAAAACCCAGTCTTCATGTACTTTATAACACTTCAGCTTGTGATTCTTATTAAGAGCGGGTCATTTTTAGGATTCTTCACCTAACCTAAGTCTCTGAGATCCTGACACCTCACACTTCTGAAGACTCCAGGTAGGTTTCAGTACTGGGAAATGGTGTAGTTTAAGTAGAACTCATATTTTTTATATTCAAATATGTTAAAAATATATATAAAATATTTTTAATTTAATAATTATTACAAATGTTCAGCAATTAAAACTATATTAAATATATTAAAATTATTCAATTTTATATATATATATATATATATATATATATATATATATATATATATATATATATATATATATATATTCCATTTATGATTTTTTTTAATTGATTATTAATTTGATATTAAATAAGACCAAGAAATTAAATTAAGAACTGTATATATACAGGGATTGGCCACTGAAACTGAAACACTGGCCAATATAGTGTTGGAGGTTTCACACATATATATGAGGTCTGGTGGCCAATCTTCACTGATTTCACATTCCATCAGTTAGAGCAGAGTGTGAAGGTTGAATAAGCAGAGCAATAGCACAGCTGTACATAAAATATTGCAATACACACAACATAATGGAAAACATATCAGAGTTCAAAAGAGGACAAATTGTTGGTGACCAGACTGAAGCGAAGAGGTGGATCAGTGATGTTTGGGCCACAATATCATGGCATTCGCTACTGTGCTTGAAGGGGCGCGTCACTGGCAAGGACTACTGAACCATTCTGGAGGACCATGTGCCCTAATAGTTCAAACACTGTACCCTGAAGGGCGTTCTGTGATAATGCACCAATACACACAGCAAGACAGAATGGTTTGATGAACATGAAAGTGAAGTTGAACTCTCTCCCATGGCCTGCCCAGTCACCAGATATATATATTTTTGAGCCACTTTGAGGTATTTTGGAGGAGCAAGTCAGAAAACGTTTTCCTCAACCAGCATCACATAATGACCTGACCACTGATCTGGAACAGGGACAGCTCAAAATCCCTCTGACTGACTTGTATCTGTCATTCCCAAGACGAAATCAGAGGTGGAGATTCCAGGGGTCAGAAA
This sequence comes from Chanodichthys erythropterus, assembly GCF_024489055.1. NCBI lineage: Eukaryota > Metazoa > Chordata > Actinopteri > Cypriniformes > Xenocyprididae > Chanodichthys > Chanodichthys erythropterus. The sequence goes on from NC_090232.1 coordinate 42,889,402, forward strand.
GTAAAAGTCCTGCCATATTTTTATTCCACCCACTGAAGCATTAATGAGATAATTAAGTGATAAATTGAGAGATGATTGAGCATTATTGAAGACACCTGATGATAACAAGCAGAATCACCAAAGGAGAAAATCACAATTTTTAAGTTACCATCATCGAGGTCAGGGTTTGTTTTAGTTGAGCTCTTGATCCTTGACTTTTTAATATTAGATTTTGTTTGGGCAGTTTTAACTGCATTAAAACCAACAAGACAAGCAAAATTAAAAGATGATCAGGTGTTGGTTAAGTTTTTACATAAACGTTATTTGATCTGAATCACTGAACTCATTTAGAGCCCAATCTCTGAGTTAGATTTACATTATTGATTACAGCAGCACTCATTCTGCAGAAGATCAGCTTATACAATACAGAATTTTTTTTTAAAAAGGTTGTCCTTATCACAAAAAAAAAAAAAAAAAATTCTTTTAGGCACACACAGACATCAAGTATCAGCCTGTGAATCTCAACAACGGTGACAAGCAACATATTCTGATCAACAGATCAACTCTGAACATTAGAAAACAAGCTACTAAAAAGTCACAGAAAAACAGCAAAATTTTAATAGTGAGAATAAATGAAATTACTAAGACAATTAAGCTCATAATTTATTCATGCAGCAATGCATGATGGGAGCCATGGATGAATTTTGATTGGTGGCTCCCAGAATGCACTGCAACATGCTTTATGATGGCCACCACTGTTGAGATTCACAGGATGATTCTTGATGTCTGTGTGTTTAAATGAGCTCTGCTTTTTTTTTTTTTTTAAATCAGAACTCTTAAAAAAAAAAAATGTATTGTAAAAGCTGATCTTGTGCTGTAGAATCACAGTTCTGCTATAATCAATAATGTAAATCTAACTCAGAGATTGGGCTCTAAATGAGTTCAGTGATTCAGATCAAATAATGTTTATGTAAAAACATAACCAACAACACCTGATCATCTTTTAACTTTGCTTGTCTGTTTGGTTTTAATGCAGTTAAAAGTGCCCAAACAAAATCTAATATTAAAAAGTCAAGGATCAAGAGCTCAACTAAAACAAACCCTGACCTCGATGATGGTAACTTAAATATTGTGATTTTCTCCTTTGGTGAATCTGCTTGTTATCATCAGGTGTCTTCAATAATGGTCAATCATCACTCAATTAATCACTTATTTATCTCATTAATGCTTCAGTGGGTGGAATAAAAATATGGCAGGACTTTTACTTTCTGACCCCTGGAATCTCCACCTCTGGACGAAATGATAATGTACTGCCACAAAGGAGGCTCTACACCATACTAATAAATTATTGTGATCTAAAATCAGCTTTGTCCAACCCCTCTGTGTGTGTGTGTGTGTGTGTGTGTGTGTGTGTGTGTGTGTGTATATATATATATATATATATATATATATATATATATATATATATATATATATATATATACTGTTTCCATAGGAATTAAGAGGGTTAGTTTCAGTCAGGTGCTGATAATTAAATGTCTTTGATTAATTGATCATCAGCAAGAGTGATCACCTCTATAAAAGATGAAGTTTTGGCAGTTTGGTGGTCTAGAGCCTTCAGGTGTGTGTTAACACAAGGCCTCTGGGCTTGTTTTGCAGCCACAGGACCTGGGCATCTCACAGTCATTGAGTTCACCTTGAGCTCCTCTGTACAAAAAAGTATTTTAGAGTCAAATGTGAGGCCATATATATATGTGACCTGATCCAGCAAAATGAATCACAGTGGCCCAAATTTCAAAATTGAGATTTTGGTATCAATGGAAAGATGAGACAATAAGCTTTAAAACGATATCATAGTCAAAGTGGTTTTAAAGATATACCCATTTGAATTATGGTCATCTGCCCTCTTTTTCCAATTGAAAACCTGAGAAAATCGCTTTTAAAGTTTTTTCCCCTTTTTTGTTGATATCTTTCAAAATCCATTGCATTTAAAGGGATAAACTATTTATTTTACAGCTTAATTTGACCAAGGACATATATATATATATATATATATATATATATATATATATATATATATATATATATATATATATATATATATATATATGCTAAACCAGGCTTTACTTTATTTTAAAGTATTTATTTGAATTAACCCTTTAAGACCTGAAGGCTTTTGTAGGTTTTTTTTTTTTTTTTTATTGTTCTGAGCGAGACACACAAAAGTAAAGACTCATAACTCCAAAACTCTAGCAAGGAGAGTCAAAAAGTAGGTATCATTTGATAGAAAACATTTTGAATTTTAAGAAAAAAATAAATTACATTACATCTGGACATTTTCTTGCTGAGAAACAGCTGATGAAAGACAAAAAAATATATATTTTTGTTTTTTTTATTTGACATGGAATAACTCAGGAACACAATAAGATCGCTAAAAAAATCTTTTTTTGGTGATGCTCTCCTGTATGTGAGCTGCATCTGGTTCAAATGTGGTGATAGCATAAAGAATAGTTTGAAAAATTGTTGTTCATTTTTTCCGCAGCCAGGTGGCGCCAACGGGCGGTAAACTCCTGTTTAGAGGCACTTCTTAGCACTCGTTAGGAGTTTTTCAAAATGGTTAGATGCATTAAAAAGATGAGATTCTAAGCTTTAAAATGATATATATTCCACATTGGAAAACGAACATGGATGGGTCCGGGAACATTGGATACACACTGCATCCCGGAGAGATGAGAGACATGTTTTTAGCCAAGTATGTTAAATCATTCCGTGAGTAATATCTTGTGATCACCGCAATATATTATGTTGATTTTGGATTCATTTTCAGTGTGTTTACATTTGTAAGCTTTTTGATTGGTTATATACAACGTGTAACACCATATTTGTAGAGCAGAGATAGTGACGTTTCAGGGGATATGAGCAAGGGAAATGCTCATAAGTGACGAGAGGAGTTGAGAAGTTCATTTCCAGCGAATTTAGTAAAACCATGTCAAATTTAATAGCCATTTAAATACCTTTACTCAATTATCTGGACTACGAAACTTTGGGAGATTATTTTTGAAAGTCTGTTCTTTGAAATTAGCTTTAAAAAAAATATTATTTTTTTTTTCATTGTTTTTCCACATTATTGGCCCATATCTTAAAATAGAACGTTGCGACTTTCGACTCATTTCGCCAGATCGGGTCACATATATATATATATTTCTCAGTTTTCTCCATTGGCAGATATGACAAACAGTTAATTTTACACCCTTACTGTATATATGTGAGTGTTTCATTACCTGCCATTCAGACAGCAGTAAATAATGGGGTTGTACATGGTGGAGCTCATGGCCAACCACAGCACAGACAGATAGACCTGCTGGATGGACTTCCACTTGTTCAAGCGCTTGTTTAAGCCCGTCACAATAAAATAGATGTGATAGGGCAACCAGCAGAGGGCAAAGGTCACCACCACCACAATCATCATCTTCACCACCTAAGGAGAGAGAGAGGAAATGATTATCTAAAGTCTCAACATGAAGCATATGCAAACAAAACAAGTTTTTTTTTGGCTTCTTGTGTCCTGGAACAAAACAGCATCAGGGAAAGCCACGGCTCAGCTCATGTAAGAACTCCATCTGCCGACTCAAAGCCATCTGCTGCCATTGTTCAGTGAACAAAAACTCAAACCTGAAAACAGATAATGAATGACTAGAAGAAATGTGACTGCTAGTGATTTGGCTCCAAACTGAAAGCTTTTTCACTGGTCATCAGTCATGAGTCAAGCTCAATTTTTATCACGAAAGAGGAGGAAATTGCAGTGTGCCGAAAAGTAGTACATAATTGCATATTTCTAATGAAAATGCCACCAAAGGGCATTTTTGTACTTTGATTTGATGTCAGATTTTCAGAAAGGAACATATTGTTCTGGTGTCCAGGAGTCATTCGTTCTTGTCATACTAAACAGCCTCACATCTCGCACAGCCGGACTTCTGTCTAGCAGCATCTGGCCCTCGTTGCAGCACATTATAAAGTACACACTTTTTATGCAGAAAGAGACTGTCTGACCAAAATGTGACCAATGTTTGTTTGTTTGTTTTTTAAAGCACCGTTTATGATATTGATAATGTATTTGCTCAGCAGTGTTGTCTGCATATGCACTATCGTTCAAAAGTTTGAGGTAACTTATTTTAATGTTTATGAGTTTCAACACTGTAAACCCTAACGCTCAAAATGATTAATTGGTTTGAGTAGAGAAAACTCAACTTAAAGGGTTAGTTCACCCAAAAATGAAAATTATGTCATTTTTTACTCATCCAAACCCGTAAGACCTTCGTTCATCTTCAGAAAACAAATTAAGATATTTTTGATGAAATCAGATTTTCTCAGTGAGGCCTCTATTGCCAGCAAAGTCACTGAACCTCTCAAGATCCAGAAAGGTGCTTTTCAACCATATCTAAAGATGGCCGATTTCAAACACTGCTTCATGAAGCTTCGAATCGAAGCTTTGGTTCGGATCGCGTAAATGTAACCTCGTTTACTGAAATCACGTGACTTTGGTGCTCCGAACCACTGATTCGAAACTAAAGATTTGAAAGAAAAGATTTCATCAAATATATCTTAATTTGTGTTCTGAAGATGAACGAAGGTCTTACGGGTGTGGCACGACATGAGGGTGAGTATGACAGAATTTTAATTTTTGGTTAACTAACCCTTTAAAACATTTAGTTCAATCAAATTAACTTCCATGAGTGTTTAGAACTTACTTTTGAGTTCACGAAACTGAAACATTTTAAGTAATCTAAATTGTTTCATTGTTTTGAGTTTTATATACCCATTTCTTTTAAATTAGACAAACATAAATTGACCTGAAACTGGGCTAGGATTTCTATTTCCCAGCATACTTTTCCATGACACTCCAAAGGGAAAATAAATGCTAAAATTAAGTGTTATATAATGTTTTTTGTGCGAGATTAATGTTAAAGGGTTAGTTCACCCAAAAATGAAAATAATGTCATTTATTACTCATGTCGTTCCACACCCGTAAGACCTCCGTTAATCTTCGTAACGCAAATTAAGATATTTTAGTTGAAATCCGATGGCTCAGATAGGCCTGCATAGCCAGCAATGACATTTCCTCTCTCAAGATCCATAAAGGTACTGAAAACATATTTAAATCAGTTCATGTGAGTACAGTGGTTCAATATTAATATTATAAAGTGACAAGAATATTTTTGGTGCACCAAAAAAAAAACTAAATAACGACTTATATAGTGATGGCCAATTTCAAAACACTGCTTCAGGAAGATTTGGAGCATAATGAATCTTTTGTGTCGAATCATGATTCGGATCGCGTGTCAAACTGCTGAAATCACGTGACTTTGGCGCTCTGAACCACTAGTTCGACACACTGATTCATTTATGATCCGAAGCTTCCTGAAGCAGTGTTTTGAAATCGGCCATCACTATATAAGTCGTTATTTTGTTTTGTTTTTTGGCGCACCAAAAATATTCTCATCACTTTATAATATTAATATTGAACCACTGTACTCACATGAACTGATTTAAATATGTTTTTAGTACATTAACACTAGAACTACCAAGGCAGTCATTTTGACCGTTTTAAAGATTTGCAATGTAATAACTTTGTTGAAATAAAACCCATATAACTACAGTTCCATGACTTTTCTTAAATTAATGTAAATTTTATTTTAACATTGTTATTTTATTAAAATTACAAAACACAAAAGAGTTCTGAGTATTTCTACCTTGAATGGCCATAGCGGTCAATTTGACCACACATATTACAGGCGTTGTATCTCCTCAGCGCTTTTTCCCGCCGTTAAAGATGTGCGTAGCTGTTGCCTAGCAACCTTTCTCTGGCAGTTTTGTATGCTTTTGCTAAGCTAAAACTTAGCTTTACCGTCAAAATGGCAACAATAAAGAAAATGACTGTCACTGAGGTTTTATCCTTGTTTACCATCATGGTGACGAGTGGAGCATGAGCATTTAATAAATGTTCTATATTGTCATACTCTTTCAGCAATTTCTATGCTATGCTAATGTTATCAATTAGCATTTGTTGAATTAGCTAGTTGTTATAGCTAGCTAAATTTCCACTACTAAAAACATAAGTTGAGATTTGCTGCTCAAGAAACATTTCCGATTATTATCAATGTTGAAAACAGTTGTGCTGCTTAATATGTTTGTGGAAACTGAGTTACTTTTTTTTTGAGGATTCTTTGATGAATAGAAATCTTTTGTAAAATTGTAAATATCTTTACTGTCACTTTTGTTAACCTGGATTGACCATAAACCTTTGAATAGTAGTATCATTCAGAAAGCAGAATATACCATATCTAATTTATTTACTAATGCTAATATCTTTCAAAGATTTGATGGCTTTAACAAATTCAGTGATTAGAGCTCATTGTATCAACCAGATAAACCAAACTTTGCTTTCAGGTGGACTATAGTCAGAGATATCATAGTACTAGCCAGTCAAATTAGGATTTTTTGGATAGTGCTTGACGACTGGTGTGTAATAAGCATCAGATGATCAATGAACAGTGTGAGTTTGACGTCTGAGGCTGAGACTAAACAACACAATGGAGAACAAAGATCTCAGGCTATGGCTGAATGTTTGGACTGCATCAAACACTTGCCCTTGCCTGCAGTTCATATCTTTCTGCTTTGTTTTTTAAAACTAAATAAACTGGCACCTCCATTGGTAATGTTAACATACAACATACAACCATCCTTCATTCTCTAAGATCCAAGGTCCTCTGCTCAATTTAGTATGAAAAGCCACTCACAAAGTCTCATTAATTTGCGCATAATTTGACACGGACCTGTTGGAAAAGACAAAGACATGCCGTCCATCATCAGTCAATGAACACTTTCATTTGCACCTTGTCTGTAAAGAGGCGACAAGAGTCTTGTACCCTGAAGAGAGCCTATTGTAGTTTAATGAGTAATGGGACGCAGTGGAGCCTTGCGAATAATTGCTGATTGACAGTTACACAAAGCAGAGAAAGGTTAGGTATGACGTAACCCTACCAGCAGATACGATGGCAGAAGTGTCAGAGAACCTGCCCTCTTTATGCCAGTTTGACACAGGTTTAGCTAAAGTTTTCAAGGGAAGCATAAATGGTCTTCAATCAGTGTGAAAGCGCAATGTTTTTCAGGAGGGCAGGTGAACATGACCTGTCAGGAGCCTACAGCTAATTATTACTTACACACTGTGGTGACGCCGTACTGATTTTCTCACCCTGTTACGATAGCATTCATGACATTTTGCGAAGGGAAAGCTAAAAAATACAGAGGATTAGATCTAACTTTTAGCATTTATCATATCTGCAAATTTGTGAGTCGCACCTTCTGCAGATTATTTTCTTTATATAGAAAATTCTGTCATCATCTACTTACCTTCAGGTCACTCAAATCTTTTTCTCCATTTGTCCCCACTTTCTGCAATTTTGCTTGGTTTATCAAAACTTGGTTAAAAAAAAAAATTATATTCATCCACTTTTTCCCCATCAAGACTCTGAGAAAGTGTTCACACGCCCTGCGAAACCTTCTGGAAACCTTTCCATTAAATTCCAGCCAATCAGCACGTTCTTCGCAAGAATGAATGGGATTCGGGAAGTGAGGTTTTGTAAAGGTGAGAACACAAGTGCTTTAAGCCAGCATAATCCTAGGGTTATATTTGAAATGTTTCGGTAATCTCTGCATCAAAAACAAAAGTACTGGATTACATAGGAAGATCACAGTCATTAATATGAACCATTTTAGCACAATATGAGATGAATTGTCCTAGATTCATCCCTGAGAGGGACCTATCATTGTTCCACATGTGCAAGCGTGTGCCTGAAAGCTGCGGCTCACAAAAAGCTCAGAGCTGACTGGCGAGATAAACCAGACATGACCTTAATCTGTGGAAAAATTTCTAATAGATATAACAATACAGTACATACCCTCAGTACAGGTAACAATAAATACATAGATTAATTTCTACGATTTACAAATGCATGGATTCATTTCTTTAAAACTGTCCTTTAGTCACCTCATTCTGACAGTCATACTGAGGACAGAGAGATTATATGAGAGAGAAATCATTCGGTTTTTACATGCAGTGTAGCGTAACGTCCTTCACCCATCTGACAAATACTTTCACTTTGAACAAATTTTAAAGACTTAAAACTCATTTTGGTTACACTTTATTACAATAGTCCACTTTAGAAATACTACAGTAACATTGCAACTATATGGCATACTGACTCTCATTAGTAGGGATGCACGGAAATGAATTATCGGCCGAAAAATGGCATTTCCGTTTTTTGACAAAAAGAGAAAAATGGCCGAAAATATGAGTTAAAATATATCTCACCCCGCCTATGCTCTATGCATGTCTCTATCTGCAAGCACTCGCAACAAAATGGATAAATACATAATCAAATTCATGAATATTACATTATTTTAACATTATTAAACAATTTTTGTCATAGAATACACTCGACAGTTTGAACATTCTTGTTTCCTATGTATTTATTTTGAAGATCTGAGGTGAATTTGTTGCTTTCAGTACAGCTATAAAAGACATATAAAATGATATTCAAACTCACATTAGACACTTTTAGGTAAGCAATAAGGTACGAGAGGCTGTGCTGTATCGTGAATAAGTCACGGCTGAAGGGTGTTGTTAGGCACGACATGAAGTGAAGTGCCTGCAACCCTTTCAGCCGTGACTTATTCATGATACAGCACTAGCTCCGACTACCTTATTGCTTTTATAAAACGGTTACCACACAATACAAATATTAAAGCCAAAAATATGTATCAATGCAACTTTCGTGAAGTAAACTTTCACTAAAAGCTTTCCTTCCGCCGGAAAAAAACGCCCCTGACCGAGAACAGCAACTGAAGTTACATTATTACGCCATTAGATGGCGGCAAAGACTGTCTTTATGAGTGTGTCAATCAGTAAAATAGACTTTTACATTGAAAAGACAAGACACAACTGATAAATGCTTTGACTAGCGCTGTCAGTCATGGGAAAACCCCTTAACTGTTAAAAGGACAAGATATCGCAGTGGACATTTAAACAGATTTTTTATTATGAACATAGGACTGACCTGAAGGAAAATGCTAAATCTGAATGCAGGTAATAAACTTTCTCACAATACTCTTCTACATAATACAGTAAGCTTCAATGAACAATATAAATTGAGAACAAACAGTTTACGTTGCTAAGAGTAGTTGCCAAGTCCCCAAAACCGTGGGACAAATTTTACATCCGCTTACCTTCCTTTTAGCACGCAGTTGTCCAACATAATTGTCCGATGAATCTCCAGGAATCTCTCCTCCCCAAAGTGTCACCCCGACTATAGTGTAGGTGATACCCATCACCACTAGGGGCAGCATGTACACCAGCACTGTTACTATGATATGATACCTGCACAGGTGAGAGGAGAGGAAGCCGTTGTGAAAAACAAGTGGCTGTTATGATCACCAAATGATAAAACCAAGTACCTAATGCTCGGGTTGGATATTTAGACAACAAATTTAGATTGTGAGTCAGAATGACTGTTTACACTTCTCACACACCATTTGGCCACTGGTAAATAGGTAATGTGTTTGGTTTTCAGTGTTTCTCGCCTCACTGGCAGATGGCACTTTGTGTAAAGATAGCAGGAAGAACATTACCAATATTTGAGGAGTGGAAGCAGGGCTTGAGAAGTGAAGGCTGCACAGAAATTATAATCAAGCAGAAGAAAAGCCAATCAGGCACTGCCAAATCATCGTGTTGCTGTCAACACATGCGATTCTAAGGCTGAGTGAAATCCACCTCATTAGTGACTGATTGGGAACTTTAGTTTGGAACAAATAAATCTCTTACATGAACGAATCCTCAGCAGGTCTCGGCCAGGCAACGTAGCAGACGGTTCTGCGAGGCATAGTTCTCGTGGTAGAGTAGAAACACAGCGGAAAAGCCAAAATCACCGCCAGGGCCCAAATACAGAGAATCACCACTTTAGTAGCGGTGGCTGACAGGCGAGGCTTCAGAGGGTGAATAATGGCCATGTACCTGCACAAAGAAAAACATGGTGTTTTTTTCTGGCTGTTGACAGTATTTTCTGATTTATAGACATTAGTCAGGGTAGCGCCATGTTGATAAAATACAGTACATTTAATGGATTGTTTAACAGTGTTGGGGGTAACTCATTACAAGTAACTCGAGTTATGTAATCGGATTACTTTTTCAAGTAACTAGTAAAGTAACACGTTACTTTTTCAATTTACAACAAAATATCTGTTACTTTTTCAAATAAGTAATGCCAGTTTTTAATGTCTTTGCTGCTGACCTTCAATGATCTAATCCAACCATACTAATAAGCAAAAATTACTTTAGATTAGATTTAGAAATAATAGTGTTGAACTTCCTTCTCCTGTATCCTATTCTTCTGCGATCCAGAATGGCAGCACAGCTGAAAGGTTTGTTTGAGCTGCACCCTCTACTGTTCAGGAGTGAATATGCTTTTCCCTCAGCCTGAGGCTTCTTCTTAATTTTACGTTTGGTGTGAAAGGGCCTTAACCTTTGCCAAAAAATAGAACTTTATTTTTGTTATTAAAAAGCAAACAAGCAAGCCCAGCCCAGGTGAGAAAAAGTGACGCAAAAATAATGTAACGCATTACTTTTAACCAAAAGTAAGTACTGCAATTAGTTACTTTTTTAGGGTGCAATTCAATATTGTAGTGCATTACTTTTAAAAGTAATTTTCCCAACACTGGTTGTTTAACATACCGATTGTTCAACTGACAAAACGTCTTTTTTCGAAAAAAAAAATCAAAAGTGGTCAAACTCCATAAAACAGTTAAAAGCTGAAAGTTGTGAAAATTACAGACCTGAGAACTTTATACAGTGCATGCCACCGTAAAGACTGTACTTCATTTCTTCAAAAAGAGATATACAAAATCCAATTCTAATATGTCAACAAAATGAAACAAGAATTTTGAACCAGGCTTTATCCAAGATTTTTGTCCTGGAAATGTATGCAAATAAATGCATGTTTTATCATATAATCTACTATTTGCATAAATAAATATAACATTTAAAATAACTTAATTATTTTTGCAATTCTGAATATAATTGATCATCTTGGAACGTATATTTCACCCTTTTCACCTGTGGTTTCTTGCCTTAAAGACACCATAAAATAAAAATGGGCAATTCTTATTTTTTATGGAACATTGCAGTATTTATTTTCAATGATTTATCTGTGCACATCATTATTTTTTTTTAAATTCACATGCCTCATAATCTTTAATCAAAATAACTTTTCATCTTTGATGATGTGTTTACTGGCATAAGGGCGGGGCAACCTGTCACTCACATGAGATCCACCTATAGCAAACCACAACCGATTCACTTGAATATACGTCACAATAAGGAAGAAAAGTCTACCACAACTTCCATTTCATGCAGATTTTAAACTTAAAACAGACTAGAAAAGATAACACATAATAAGCCTGCTTCATTCTGTTTGACTTCATCGTAATGAACTCTGGGGTAAATTAGAGCATTCACACTAATGAATGAACACTAATGAAATGCACTTCCACTATAAGCAAAGTTTTGAAAATCTAATGAAATATGCATAAATTAATATACACAAACGTTGGTAGGTGGCATTCCCAACACTGATAATTAATATTATCTTACGTTTGTGTGTATCATGACATTAATGGGTAATTCATGTTGAAAAATTAAATGCATTGTTATTTTGGATTCTGTTTGCTGCCTCAATTCAAATTAATGAATTTGAATCGCACACGACCCTGTCTAAAGAATAACCTTTTGATAATAGGTATAAAACATTGAGCCGGCATATGGACATGAACACATTTGTGCGTGCTGAAAGATTACGTAGAGTTAAGATGAACTGATGTTCTCTGGCTCCTACACAGCCACAGACTGAGCTTGTAATCTTTTAATGAAGGAAAAGCCCCCCTGTGCCCTGGATCATGCAGATCAGTATCAAAGATCTCATCTCATTAGATGCATTCATGACTAACTGGGTGCTATGAATGTTGCTTGCACAAGGATATGTACATTATTGTATCGCTGTAATCTGCATAATTCTGTAAATATACAACTGAAAGAGAAAGAAAGAAGCCTGCACTGGTTGTCCTTAAGAGCCTCTCTTTGCGCTGTTCAACAGGCCAGTTTTTCATACACTCTAAAAAATGCTGGGTTAAAAACAACCCAAGTTGGGTTGAAAATGGACAAACCCAGCGATTGGGTTGTTTTAACCCAGCACTTGGGTTAAATGTTTGCCCAACCTGCTGGGTAGTTTTACTTAACTCAACTATTTTTTAAAAATTACAGTATTGCTTACTTAAAATGAACCCAAAATATCTTGAAAACTAACATTTATTAATATGTTTAATAAATGAACATTTTAATTTCATTTTAGATTCATTTTAAATGAGCCATATAGTCATTTTCAAACAATAGTTGGGTTAAATAAAACTACCCAGCAGGTTGGGCAAACATTTAACCCAACAGTTGGGTTAAAACAACCCAATTGCTGGGTTTTTCCATTTTCAACCCAACTTGGGTTGTTTTTAACCCAGCATTTTTTAGAGTGTAATCCACAGGGTTCTCACACCTTCTTCCCATGACTTTAGACTTTAATGATTACTTGATATGAATTCCTTTTTAAAAAACTCTCACAAAAAGAAGGGTGATGTCAGGTAAAACGCATGAGCCAGATAGCACTCTAAAAAACGCTGCATGGGTTAAAAACGACCCAAGTTGGGTTGAAAATGGACAAACCCAGCAATTAGGTTGTTTTAACCCAGCGGTTGGGTTAAATGATTGCCCAACCTGTTTTATTTAACTCAACTATTGTGTAAAAATTGCTGTATTGTTTGCTTAAAATGAACCCAAAGTATGTTGGAAATAAACATTTATTAAATTGCTTATCAATAAAGGTTCGCCTTTTGATTATTATTGTTTCCTCTAGTAATTATGTGTCTGATTTTTAATTTCCAACCTATTTTGGGTTCATTTTTAGCCAGCCATATAGTAATTTTTAAACAGTAGTTGGGTTAAATAAAACTGTCCAGCAGGTTGGCCAAACATTTAACCCAACTGCTGGGTTAAAACAACCCAGTCGCTGGGTTTGTCTATTTTCAACCCAACTTGGGTTGTTTTTAACCCAGCATTTTTTAGAGTGAGGTTGGGTTATCATAGTTCCTAGTACTAAAGATTCAATATCCAATCATTGTAAACTCCTTGCCATAATAGCACTTGACATGTAACTGATTTGATTACCATTTTACAGAGGCGAAATACCAAACAGCTAAAAAATACAGTATTGTGAATGATATATTGATAGATTTGCAAAATAATTCTACTAAATAAATCTACTAAAAAGCTCACTTTATGACTTTTAAGAGCATTTTCAAGCCTTATGTTTCCATTTTTGTTGCACTCATAACATTTTCTCAATCTCTCTCCCACATACATTTTAATACAGATGGATTAACTGGACCTGAATACAGTATTCAATAGTTCTCATATTATTTTTTTCTGTTGTTCATTTCAAACAAAACGAGATTAGAGACCTGAATAAACATAAGAAGAGCATAAAGAGCAGTCTGGAAAATGCATAGACATTTTAATTTTGCTCTACACCCTTAAAAATAACGGTTCTTTATTGGCATCGATGGCTCCATGTAGAACCTTTAACATCTGTAACCTTTCTATTCCACAAAAGGTTCTTTATAGTGGAAAAATGTTCTTTACACTGAGAAATAAAATGGTTCTTTCAAGAACTCTTGTTTTCATTGAAATGTTCTTTAGGGAACCAAAAAATGGTTCTTATATGTCATCCCTTTTTAAAGATTCTAGTGACTTCTGAAAGCCTTAAATGGGAACCCTGAATCAATTTTCTCATCTTAAGTGTTTCTGAATGATGAATACTGTATAATCAGAATGCTATAACTGATCATAAACAGGCTTACCTGTCGACTGCAATCGCTGTCATGGAGTAAATGCTGGCAAACACGGCAGTCACGGGAAAGAAGTTGTGGAACTTGCAGTAGACCTCTCCAAAGTACCACTCTCCGTGCGTGGCGTAAATGAAGTTGATGAGCGTGTTGAAGGCGGCCATCGAGGCGTCGGAGAAGGCCAGGTTGAGCAAGAAATAATTGGTAACGGTGCGCATCCGTTTATGAGCCAAAATGATCCAAATAACGATGAGGTTTCCGAACACGGCGACCGCGAGCACGGAGCTGTACGCGACCGACCAGACCGCGACACGCCACGGCGGCTGCACGAACTGATTCGTGTAATTACGCGTTACGTTTGAGCCACTCTGAGGACCAGCCATGATAAACTTAATGCGATATCCTTCTTAAACAGTTAGACTTTGGTCTGAGACATATATTTATTCCACTATCAAGTACAGATATGGCGCGTTCTCGTGCGCATCCTCCTGCACTCCATTCAAAGTGTCCAAAATAGCGGTGACGCGCAGTCATGTCTCATATGTCAGACGTCTGGAGATGCTGCTCCTGCCACATGCTGCTGCTCAAACGAATAGAGAAACATTCAAAGTTGGGATAGTTTTAAAAGATTTGAAACTGATAAATGCTTTATCGCCTCAGCCTGTGAGGTTTGATGCCCTCCTAAATGCATCAGAAATACCTATTTTTTAATATGACTTCTGAACAAAACGAGGCATTGCATTTCATTTCAGCGACGAATTTATGTAAAATATACATTGATATGTGTTTACTGAATCTGAGGTTAAAAAAAATAAATCTTTAAAGCAGTTTGAATGATAAAGAAATTAAGCATTGCATTTCACTTAAGAGGCGAATTTACATAAAATATACATTTATATGTGTTTACTGCAATTGAAGTAAAAAAAAAAAAAAAAATCTTTAAAGCAGATTTCTTTATAAAAGGTATATAGATATTATTATTATTATTACTATTTAATCTATGGTCCTGCTGGATCCTAGTCCAGCACTCTAAAAAGTAATTCAGGGGATCTGTTACCACAACTTAAATAAATGCATGGTTGCAAGTTAAAAATTCTAATTTATTGTTTTAATTAAACCTTTTCAACTTCGAAACAAAAGATTCGTAAAGCTTGGAAGCTTAATGAAGCAGTGTTTTGAAACTGCCCATCACTAGATATTGTTGAATAAAGTCGTTATTTTGTTTTTTTGGTGCACAAAAAGTATTCTCATTGCTTCATAACATTAAGGTTGAACAACTGTAGTCACATGAAGTGTTTTAAATATGTTTTAGTAGCTTTCTGGGCATTGAAAGCATTGTAAAGATTAGCATTGTTATTGACCACCAAAAAACAAGTAGCCTACATTTATTTCACTTTCACATAAACACATTTTCAAAGCAGCTTTACAGAAAACTATTTTTTAATTGTAAATGAGCCAAATATAATTATGGCAAGGGAAAAAAAAATTTTTTTAGGGAGAAAAAAACCTTGAACCAGACTCAGCTGGAGCCCGTCCTCATTACAATAAATTTACATATGCCAAATATTCATACATATTGTCTTATACCAGTCAAGCATTCATTGAAGACATTATTAAAATGTTATTAAGCCAATCTTTAATTGGTAAAGATTATGATTTAACAGTAAATTACTGATTTATAGTCTTTTCCATGTTTATCTTATTCTGACTGAAAGGATGAAGGCGATAGTAATTGAAGCGTGTGTTGATGTCTGGTATAAACTGTAATTGGCAGTAGAATTGCTCTGTAACGCCTCCCTCCATTAATTCAGTCTTTGAAGTCCATCCTAAAATGGCAGGCAGTGAAGTGTCAGTGGGTTTGAACTTTTTAAAAGCCATGTTGTCTGTTTCTTCTCAGATGAGCAATATTCATGGTCCATGAGTTGTCACAACATTCCATAACATTTTCCACATCTTCGTCTCTGAGCTGACAGATGACGCAAAACATCTTAGTGTGATGCAAATTTAAATTCAGCGCGAGAAGAACATCTTGTGCAACAGTGCAACATTTAAATATCATTGTCAATCCCTTTGGTTGCATGGTAAAAAGATCAAAAATATTCTGTCATTACTTATGCATCTTCACATCAAGCTTTGAAGAATCTTCATGCAACTCTTCCGAACAAGAACAGGTCTGTCAAGATATAAAATAAATGTAATAATAGTCTTACAGGAACAGATTAACATGGAGAGCTTTGGTGGAGAGGAGTAGCCTATCATGTGAATAAAGATTAAATTTCTTTTGAAATATGTGCATGACCTCCATATATGGAGTTCTTTTATGATATCTTTTGTCTGTTCTGGAGTTTGACAGACATGACCTTCAACCTTGTATATTTTGTGCTTCACAGAAAACAGTCACAAGCGTACTCTCAGTGTTTCCCATACGTTAGGTGCGCGTGGATGTTTGTGCACGTGTGTTTACTCATGCCTGTTTGTCTGTGTTTGTTCTAACCACAGAAAGGCCATGTTATGCATCTCACCACGCACCCAGGGTTCAGGTGGTTTTGTACCTTTCATCTTCGACCATTTATTTAATCCTTTGATGCTTCCGCAGGTGTTTGAGCTCTCCGGGAAGAAGCTGCCCTTTTATGCAGATTTGGCAACCTCCATTGACGCCTGTTGGAGGAGCCCAACTTTCACACTCTCTGTCAGTGCCTGGGGAGAAGCTTTGCCAATTAAAAGGGATTAAACTCTGATTGAAGCACACTTAATGAAACAGATCAACAGTTGCTTCCATCACAAGGGGGAATAACAAATGGCACAATGCAAGTGCGTGCATTAGGGTGTTTTTTTTGCAAATTAACTCTGATGGGGAATCACCAATCAACAGGTGAATGTTTAAAATGTGAATTCTCGGTTGCATTTAGGGCTGCACAACTGATCAAAATAAAACCAAAATCGCAATATGTCTCGCTATGGAAGCTTGTTTCCTCCACGAAAGTGAAAACAATTTAAAAGATAATTGCGACTTTTTATCTCACAATTTTGAGTTTATGTCTTGCAATTCTGACTTCTTTTGTCATAATTGTGAGATGTAAACACGCAATTCAGATTTGGATTTTATAACTCGGAATTACAAGTTTATATCCCACAATTCTGAGAAAAATTCTGACTTTACAATATGCAATTGCAAGTTTATGTCACACAATTCTGACTTTATAACTCACAACTGCAAGTTTATATCTCACAATTCTGAGACAAAAAAAGTCCAAATTTCAAGATGTAAACTCGCAAAAAAAATTTTTTTTTTCCCCAGAACAATCGCAGTAAGATTTTTTCCCCAAATTGTGCAGCCGTATGGTTCAAAAATGCATCTGTTAGCATCTGGTCAACAGGGGGAAAATGGTCCAAAATGCAAATAAATTACAAGTAATTGTGCTCATTAAGATTGTCACGACCTGCTCAGAGACACACAGGTTGAGAGTCCAAATGCAGCTTTTATTGGTGCAATCCAGAATTATAATCCATAAAACAAGCAATAGATCAAAACAGAGAGCAGATAATCCAAAAAGACAACAGGGCAAAAAAACCAAGGCAAGAAGGGAAATACAGGAAACCAAGGTGAAAGGCAAAACCAAAACACAGAGGGAGAGCGCTCAGAAATGCCACATGACACAAGACTTCGCAACAAACAAATCAACACACAGGGCTTAAACAGGCAAATAATAAACGAGATAATGACAAACAGGTGGAAGTAATCAGCACATAATGAGTCCTGGCAAAGGGTTATGGGAAATGTAGTTCATGACACAGTAAAGGACACAGGAGGAATGCCCTTTGGTGGCTATCGGGCACTCCAGCTGGCAGGCATGACAAAGAGAGCAAAATAAAAGTCAAAGGCTGAGCATCCAATTAAACTGTATTTTAGTGCAAAATAATTTGTTGCTTGGTAGAAGCTATAGTCTAAATACCCTTCATACTCAAAAACCACAAATTAAATTGCAAGGTAAAAGAAAACATACATTTGTCAGTGTTCCTCTTCATTTTCACTTCTGCCATAAGCTATAATTCTGCAGTGAGACCTCCTGAGGAAAACAAAGGTTGCTGCTGGAAGAGGTGTTGGTGAGGCCAACAGGGGGCCTGCATCGGTTTTAATGAATCAGTATAATAAACGAGGCATTAAATGCTACTATTAAAACACACCGTCCTTCCCTAAACTGACTTTGTGTGGTCATTAAAAATTCTTGGGTGTTTCAAATTTGGCTTCTTTCCATCGTGTCCTAATCAGCCCCATCTTCACTGCACTGATATCTGGTGTGGAGGGCGTCCTGGTGGCTGCTGGACACTGGTGGTGATTGCACAGATTTCCAGACACACTATAAAGAGATTTGAGTGGAGTGCAAGAAAAGTGCGATATAAATGAAAGCAATAGATACTTTGATTTAATAAAAATGAACGTTAATCTTCTGACCCAATTTTTTTAAATAATGTATTGGTTGTCACTTTGTCCGACATTCAGTCTGGTTTCTGAAGGAGAACCCTTTGAGATCCACAGGTTGAAAACATACAATGTCAGAGTGTGAAGAGAGAAAATTGCCTCATGGTGCTCAGTGAAAAGCTTCAAAAAGGCTGTATTTAATGAGACGAATCCTGTGTGTCTCAACTGAAACTCCACCACATGTCACTAGTACCGTATCTGTCTTCACAGCGCTCTCATTGCCGAAGCTCTCAGCAGGGTCCAAATGTCTAACTCTTCAGAACAGAGCTTGCTTCTATCTCTGATTGCATCCATTGTGCACACAGCAAGTTTAAAGAGTGCTTTCTCTGGCTTCAACAAGAGAAGAACCAAACCCAAAAGGACTACCTGATTTCATTCAAGCTCTCTGCAATCTCACATCTTTAATTTCTGGGGTATTTTTAAATCAACTCTAGGTCACGTAAATGACCCCTTTCAATCATATTGACTGAGTGCAGTTGCCAATTTGAGTGGTACTGCTGCTGAGATTGAAAGAGAAAATGGTTGAAAAAAACAGAAGCTCCTGTGCTCTCATGTGTCATTGTGACAAGGTGATTGAACAAGAGAATGAATTGCTCTAAAATATATTTTTTTGGTCAATTTCTTTTAGCTAATTTGAGTCAACAACATACCCATTATGGGAGAGATGGGGGAGAATTTGATTGCTGTGTGAATCATGACACAATACTTTAAAGCATAATCATGTATGAGAATTCATTAACATCACTTCACAAGTTCACCTGCCCATCAAGTCATAAAAGTTAATAGTAATTGAAGTTGTGGAGGGGGCGGTATAGGGATACTAGAAGAATTGTGGCTGAAATGGTGCAATGACTGCTGCTTATATGTTTGTAATGATTACTGATAGGACTGAACTTATAATATAATGTACTTTCCAGAAGAGGGCAGCAGAGTATGCTAGCTAAAATAAACATTGAGTTGCAGTGTATCCTAAAGGAAGTTTAACCCAATATAAAAAATATGGCCAATCACACATTACTATTAATCACACTCTATTATTTCGGCATAAATTTATCTGCGACATGACAATATGGCTATCATTAGGCTAATACAGTGTTTCTAAAACTTTTTCAGCCCAAGGACCACTTTATCTTCCAATTTTTTTCTGAGGACCACCTAACAGAATCCCACTCTAACACGCCCCCAAAAACAACAAAATAAGAAGCATAAGCTAAATTTAAGTTAAATATGCAACTGTTTCAAGTCAAAAACTAACTATTCAAACACAAATGCAATGATATGATCAGAAATTATTATATTAATTTTTATTTAATTTGAAAAAGTAAATGTGAAATGCTTAATATGAACAAAAACTGCACGTGGAAAAAAAAAAACACTGCAATTAAACATACTGTAACAGCCTAGGTCCCACTTAATGCCATTCCAAAGAGCCATTAGTTTAAAACTGAGGTGGTGGGTGTAGGAAGTCTATGGTTGTAACTATGGTAACAATAAAATGCTGAAAAGAATGTTCCCCTTAATGTCCAATATCACTGAAATTACTGGGATTTTACACATGAAACAAAAACTAGTACATTACAAAACTAATAGATCTGTGGATTTTAGATTTTGAGATTTCCATCTAAAACTTAACGTGAATATTAATGAGACAGGTGGTGCTGCTTCTCACACATCAGTTTCTGAATGTCTGGCTCCAAAGAGGAGAGTTTCAGTCTCATACTAGGCTCCACGTTTAGTCTGTTGCGCTGTTTTGTGACGATTTTATAAACACTTGCCTAGTTGCACACTTTAAGAATTACTGGGCTAATACAATATTCGTCTCAGAGTTTGTTTTAAATGTAAGGCTCAAACTGCTGTTTATGCATTTACAAAATTGTCAATTTCCCCATTGAGCCTATGTCATGTTAATAATTTTGCACATTGTTTGGTTTTTGCCGTGTCAATTTTAAGAATATTTTTGTTACTGGCTCCTGAAGCAAAGACAGAGAACCACTGATCAAAGCGATGGTGTGACAAAGAACAACTTGACACTGAACATGGACCATTACAATTAGGAAAAAGAGAGATTTTGGACAAGATCAAACATTTTCTACACTTAAGTTAAATGTATGCTTTTTATTAATCTTATTGTGAGAGCTGGATTTTTTCTCTTACATTTTCTCACACACAACAATAACAACTGTTTGTGCCCTAAGAAAGAAGAAAGAAACTGTAACTGGAAATACTGGAAATGCTTCCCTGCCTTTCTCTGTCATTATGCACAGTCGTTATGTTTAGATAATAGTCTATAAGTTCTGCAGTCCTCTAGTTTGTCAGGTTTCTCCTCCCCCTCTTGCTTTTCCTCCACACATGCATGAGTCAGCATGCGGGAGCTTCATGATCCAGGGCTTGTGACGGAAGATGAGGTAGAGAAGGAGGAGGTAAATAACCGTTTTGCATGTTTTGCATGCCCTGTCACACCTCACCGTATGTGTCCCAAAGTCTCTTTGCCTTGTGCAACTTCACAACTTCAGTAAGCCGATTAGAGGGAAAGCATTTGGATTAAGGAGTGAAACAACATTACTTCCGTCTTAGAAACAACAGTAAGAGGATTTCCTTTCACTTTTGCAGCTTTTGCTCTGATATATTGCATGTTGTTGTAGAATGTGAGATAGCTTGTAATGGTCTTCGATCAATGCGTGTTGTTTAACAGAGCAACAGAATACTTCATTCTCAAGGAAAACAGCAAATCTCCCTCTAGCATTGGAGCTTAATGAACTAGTAACATGCGCACGTTCTTAAAGGTATACATACATGGATAAACATTTGCCAAATGAAAGTAAATATTGGCTTAAGAAGGTACTCTTCTAATTTTGAAAATCAATTCTAGGAATGTTTCTCGTAACCACAGACTAAAGAAAGCAGCTTGTAACGATACACATTCATCCAACATGAGGAACATTTTTGCAAACACTGTTGCCTGTTGACGTTTTTTTTTAAATCCCCCCTCCCCCTCATTTTCAATAATGCCTTTTCTTAAGCCTAACAATTGTCTTTTGTTCTCATTAACAGTGCAGTTTTCAGTGCTGTCTGTTGTGTCAGCCATGCAAAATAGTAACAGAACAAGTCATTCTCAATAAACAGAAAATTTCTTTTTGAAGAGGGCACAAATAATACAGCCAAAATGTATGTCCATTTTTCTTTTTTCTGTCATTTTATCTGGCCAACAACACAAAGCTATAGTTGTTTAAGTTCGAGTTAGGTTCATAGGTTTACCATGGGGTCATATTATAATTATTAAATTCTTATGTCCTCCACATAGTATTTTAGGTTTCGTCTGGGATAGAGAACGTCTCTTACTTTAATCAAATGCAGCAAGCCCACTGATCTGCCACTTAACATCATATTGTGCAAAACCCAACACAACGGTAGATCTACAATACTAGCCTAATATCAGTTCATTTGAAAACTCAAAATAAGAATGCTATTACTTTTCTGTCGTAGATGGCATCGGCGTTCCTGCCAGCACTGGGTCGTTTGGCCGTATGTGGTGGTACACATGGCAATGAGCTGTCAGGTGTGTATCTGGTGCAGGAGATGGAGCGACAGAGGAAAGAGAAGGGAGAAGATGCCTGGCCGATTCCCATAACAACTGTTCTGTCAAACCCACGGGCTGTGAAAGAGTGCAGAAGATACATTGACACGGATATGAATCGCTGCTTCAGCAGAGCCACACTGAGGTGAGATGAACTGCAGCATGGACTGTAGTTTTCTATGCGGGTTATGCTGCCTTCACGTGTTATCGGATGAAGTCAAATGGAGCACCTGAACGTATAAAAGGGTGCCTGCATTACACGTCATTCCCAAAGCATGGAAACACAACGCAGTGTCTTGTTCCCTTCTCAGGAAACCGGGTTACATACATAACCCTAAGACATTCCCTTTTCATGGAACTCCCAGTCACTGAACTGGGGAGGGTCAAACTCAACCCAACAGACCGCAAGTGTCGCTGCAAGTTCACCAAGGAAGCGTGCTATATTGCACTATCACCCTCTACTCTGGAGGGGGCTGCCGATGATATCTTTTATTGTTTTTTTTTTTTAAATCCACTAGATTGTATCAATCTGCCCATCCTAGCAAGCATGCCAACATAGTGAAAATGTTTATACGACACCTCCCAACTGAATATGCTGGAGGGAGAACTGATGGAAGTGTTATAAAAACACCAGCTTTTAAATCCATCAGTCTTCCTCATCCTAGTGGCCTCATTCTGCCTAAAACCCTCAGATATGCTGGAGGGAGGGCATCCTATAAAGTGAAGGGGTCACATCATCTCACTGCAAATAACACCTTCAGTTACCCTCAGCAGACCTTACATCAAATGAGCAAGCTGAATAACAGCACTGCTCTGGACCAGATAAGAAAGTGGATCACCTCATCTCACTGCAACTTTCAGTTAACATCAGTCCATCCTCTGGACCTAAGCCCTAGAGCAGTGGTTCCCAAACCTGTCCTGGAGGACTCCCAGCGTTGCCCATTTTGTAGGTCTTGCAGTCTCTACTAATGAGCACATGAGTTGAACCAGGTGTGATATATGAGGGAGACATACAAAATGTGCAGTGCTGGGGGTCCTCCAGGACAGGTTTGGCCCCAGATAAGAAAGTTCCCTAAGAAAGCGTCTCATCTCACCACGACTTTCACTTAATATTAGTCCATCTTCTGGACCTAAGCCCTAGAGCAGGGGTGTCCAATCCTGCTCCTGGAGGGCCACTGTCCTGCAGAGTTTAGCTCCAACCAGCTCCAACACACTTGCCAGGAAGTTTCTAGTTGTCTAGTAAGATCTTGATTAACTGGTTCAGGCGTGTTTAACTAGGGTTGGAGCTGAACTCTGCAGGACAGTGGCCCTCCAGGAGCAGAATTGGACACCCCTGCCATAAAAGAACATTCGTAACAACAGCTTTGCTCTTGACACCTCATTGTAACACCTTTTGGAGTAAAAGGTTATGTTGGCGGATTATTAATAACACCCACCTCAACCCTCTCTATGCATCAAATTCCTGAGAACTAGACACACCACATTAAAATGTTCTCAGCTAGGTCGGAAGCAGCCAGAGGGCAGCTTCCTGAACCAACATGATAACAACAGAGCTAGCAGGGGTATAGCCGGAAAAGGGAAAATCTCACATCAGACTCCTCCACACTCTTTGTCTGTAATCCCCTCAATCGATCCCACAGTGCCTCAGGACCCAAACCACGAGCCACAAAAGTGCAGATGCTCGATTCTCATCCCTCAAGAGAGAGTCACGCAATTTATATTTATACATGCAAAATGTTAATCTACTTTCACCTCTCTCTTTAAGTTCTCCTATTACAGACAGCAGCCCATATGAACTCCAACGAGCTCAGGAACTGAACAATCTGCTGGGACCGAAGGAGTCCGCAGATGCAATAGACATGATTTGTGACCTCCATAACACCACATCTAACATGGGCCTCACACTCATCCATTACACATCCAGTGACTGGGTAAACCTGCACATCTGCAAATACTTACAGGCAAGAGCATCACAAGTGTTCTTCAATTAACTTCAATTGTTGTGACCTAAAATTGGTCAGACAGCAAGAAAAAAAACAATAATAAAATAAATATTCTTGACATTCTATGTAAAATCTGGCTCCTGAAGCAAAACAAGCTAAGAAACACAGACCTAGGTTGTTGTTAATTGCCCATTTTAAATGTGTGTACAACCATATTCAATGAGGAGTAGGTTTATCCAGTTTGTGCATGTGTGTTTTGATGTTGTGTGTTGTCATGTGCACATTTAAGACTAAGATAACCAAAGTGCCTGTGAGAGTTCTGGTACTGGATTTCCAGATTAGTGATGCATATAACTTGGAGTCTGTATCCAAGCATGGCATTAGTAAGTGATGGTGATCATCTCGATGCATTTCCTTTGAGTACTCAAGCACAAATGGACACTCAGATGACGAGAATCATGACTTGTGTTTCTGTAGCAATAGAAGTCGGGCCACAGCCGCATGGTGTCATCAGGGCTGACATCTATTTCATTATGAAAGAGGCCGTCGACATGACAATCGACTGGATCCACAAATTCAACTCAGGTACTGTAAGACCTAAACAAACGTGGCTTACTTGTGTATTTTCTGCAATACTACATTAGTAAATGTGTTTTATTTTGTTTTCAGGAACAGTATTTGAAGGCGGAGATATGGAAGCCTTCAAGTTTATCAAAAGTATTGATTATCCCAGAAATCCCAAGACTCGGACTCTCACAGCTGCCATTCATCCTCAGCTGCAGGTGCTGATCGTTCTGCTGTTTTATTATATTAACACACAGAATCAGCCAAATTGTTGTGGACCTCATGAACATGAACAAGTCATAAAAAATAAGCTTATTTTAGGGCCTTTATTTTTTAACCCTTTTTTCTTAGAGTAAAGGAGAAAAAATATCTAATTCTAATTATTGTAATCTGAAAAAAAGATAAAATGTTAAAGGGAAAAATCTTGTATGGCTTAATATAACATGAATGATGTCTCTTACTTAAATGTAGTAGGAAACCCATAAAAGATTTACACTATTTAAAAAAATCCATGACATATTTTGGACAATGGGGGGCGGCATTTTGTTTAGGTGCACAGTGTATTCTACCTTGATGATGGAAAATGGTTGCACTCGGTGAGCTATTGACGCTACCCTGTTGTAACGCAACACAACTTGGAATATAATATACAATGCCACATTATGCAGCTTTTGGTTGTAATTTTCAGTCAAAGGGCAACAAGAGAAGTGATGCAAGTCTTCACTGCTTTACTAGCGATAAGAAGAGGAGAAAAGAATGGGAAGTTGTGAAGAATGTGGACGAATAAAACTTCCTAAAGAACCACATCTTTGTTCTCTCCAATTTAGCCCTGATTCCTTTGATAATTTTTCATCTGTATACTTTACGTTTGTCATGGATCCATTGCCAACTCAAGTCTTAATACCCGGGGGGTTTCTTTTAAAACACGATCAGCCTTTTCAATTTGAGCCAGAGCGCAAAATTCGTGAGGATGTAAACATCGAAGATGCGCAATTTCTCTGTGGCTACTGCTATTGGATCGAACTAGTGTTGTATGATTGACGTGTAAAAATCATCTGATATGTAATGCATTACACAGTTAAACGTGCTTTATGCTATCACAGATATCCTGTGCATCACAGCAGACATGAGCTTTGAGGCAGTCTGTCTCAATCGAGATGTGTTATGGGCTGTCCTTGTCAGTCTCTACAACAGGCGCGGAATTTGGTTAAAGCCTACACTTATATCCATCGCCAACCCTAAGCTCTTTCAGTAGCTGTGGTCTACTAAAAGCCTCAAAGGCTCTAGGGCCAAAGTGGAGAGAACATTCTTCACAACTTCCTATTCTTTTCTCCTCTTCTTATCGCTAGTAAAGCAGTGAAGACTTAAATCACTTCCCTTGTTGCCCTTCGACTGAAAATTACAACCAAAACCTGCACAATGTGGCATTGTATATTATATTGCGAGGTGTGTTGCAGTAAAAATAGCAACAGGGTAGCGTCAGTAGCTCACTGCAATGCACTGTGCACCTAAACAAAATGGCACCCCCCCCCCCCCCCCATTGTCCAAAATATGTCAATATCTTAATGGGTGCAATATCAATACCAATATTAAATAAGTCAAATAATGCAATATATATAGGTCTTTTTTTGGGGAGGTGGATAAAATGTGATGGTCATTTTATGTGAAATTGATCGAAAAACTTATTTTCTTTATCTTTTTTTCTAGGACAGAGATTTCTGTCTCCTCAAGCGGGGTGACCCTTTGTTTTTGTTATTTTCTGGAGAAACCGTGAAGTACGAAGAAGAAGAGCCACTTCATCCTTTCTTTATCAATGAGTGTGCTTACTATGAAAAGGGAATCGCTTTTCACTTGGCAAAAAGGTTGACACTGACGATTCCAACGGTGCAAGTGCAGAAACACTGAAGAACAGAGGAAAAGATCTGTATGATTACCGAAATATCTAATATCAATCAGATGATTTCACAACACAGAATGTCTCAAATGATTTAAAAAAAAATGTTCAATCATTTATAACTCAGGTATACAGTATGTAATTATTTGTAGCTTTATGAAAATTAAATGCTAATTTTCATCTGCTACTAAACTTAGGAAAATTGCAAATAATTGTAAAATCGTGCTTACACAGCAAAACAGACTTGTCCATTTTGTAAAAAGGAGAAAATGCATATCTTTGTTCTTTGCATAGCCATGCATTCAATCACAAATTACTTTTTTAGCACAAATTCATCTACAACATCCTTTACAAAAAACAAGTATACTTCAAGTTAATTTTATTAAGTATACTGAAGTTAACTTTTATGTATATTTTAAAGTATACTAATATCAATTTACTAGTATTTTACCTGTAAATGTACTTTTTTAATACTACTTGGGACGAAATTGGCCCACTTTTTAGTGTATAAAAGTATACTTTTTAAGTATACTTTAAGTATAACAGTAGTAAACCTTGAGTACACAACTAGTTTACAACTTATTCATGGCACAGTGTTTCTCCTGTTTTCCTCCTCAGTCTTGTTGGGAATGTTGAGGCGGTTTCATCTAATTTAAAACTAGTATAATCATCAAGTGATTTGTGGTTTGTAACAATGAGGTGTGTGTCGAATTGAAACACCTCTCACTGGATGTCGCAACGCTGTTTAATAATGGTATCCGTGACCGGGAATAAACGCAGCTCCTTTAAGCTTTCGTTCCATTATCCACTGGGCTGTGTTGCGTATTCAAAGTAAACTAGTGAAACACCTGAGAACACCGCTATTTGTTCTGTGTTTGCTGTTTGAGAAACCACTTCAGATGATTCAGTGACATAGTGGTCCGAACGAATTTAAATAATTTCAGATCGTTATGCAAGTGTGTTTGCCCAGTAATTAAATTAACAATGTTTCCGCATTCTCTGCAGAAACAAGAAATTCACGCCTGTCAGCAAAACGCATCATCTGGGGGACTATAGACAGCTCCAGGGCTTTCGTGAAAACTACAGATTATACTTTGCATTTTTGTATCCCCGCCCACAGACAGTTGGATTGGAAAAGGATTATTAACAAAACAGTTATTGTAAGGGTAAATTTATCACTGAAAATTATGTTGTACTCAGTTCTTCACTATAAACAGCATTATGGTAAAAATAGAACACCATGGCAGCAGCTTTCTTACCTATACGCAACAGAGTTTTGCTTGGGGGGTTGGGCTTAATTTTCTAGGGGTTTTTTTCTACTCCGTTTGGCCTAAAACAGTGTTCATGGTCATCCAGTTTTAAATGTTGATTACAAACACGTTTGTCATGTTAATAATTTTGCATATTGTTGGGCTTTTGCAGTTTATGGTAATATTAATAAATATTTTTGTTTCATTTTAAGGATCATTTACGTTTTCTTGAGTCTTGAAACAAAACCAGTTGTGAATCTCTGATCAAACTGATGGTATGAAAAAGTACATAAAACTGACAAACAGGTCACTGCAGACTGCATCAAACATTTTGTGTCTATATTTCAGATTAAATGTACTTATTAGGGGTCCTCAAACTTCAAACGTCCTTAACTTCATCAAAAAGATTTGGTCTTACCTAGGACTGAGAGCGCTGTGTGACGGTCAGAAGTTTCAAGGTGGAGTCCTCACCAGCTCAGTCAGGTCCGGTGCTCTTGAGGCTTGATAGGGTAAAGTAATTGCAGGTTCAGATAATAGTCTTATGTAAAAATAACTTCACTCTGAGTCTTGTTTATAATGGTTTATGAATCGCCAAATACAATGGCTTCGGTTTAATAACAAGAAACAGAAAATAAAAGTTACAAAAAACATAAAAGTGAGTAAAGTCTTCACCCAAGGTGTAGCAATTTCTTATTGTACAACTTCCAGTATATATAGTCTGATCACATCCTTTTCCTGACATAAAAACATCTCCTTGTTTGTCAAAGTGTAAGATACAAAGGTCATCCACAGGTTACACACGCGCTGCACGTCTTAACACATGTTGTTAGCTTGGCCCCAACGGCCTTTCACACTCGGTATTCTAATTCCTCAAAAAGGCACATAGCTTGCACTAAAAAATACACATTTCAGTTAACTTGTGGTAAAAAACATAAGTTAACTTTGCATTAAACACACCCATTTTTGCTAACTTGCAGAAAAACATATATCTTTGTTGACATTAGTTCCTCTTAATGCCTCTCGCCTAGCAACTGAAACATACATTGTGGTTAGCTAAGCTCATCACTTCTAGAAGAAAAAATATGAAAAAAAATAACGAATACATTTTTGGCCAGTATGCACTCTTTAAACTTTTGGCCTTTACACACAGTAATCAGAATCAACTGGCGCTGAAACTTTTGTGTTCAAAGCTTCAACCTCGTTTGTAATCTGTTCCAGGTCACACATAAAAGTATTCAACATACATGATTGTTTAATAAGCATGATTAACCTCAAATTAATTCTTTGCTGTTCTCTCAGTAATTTAAGCATTTCTTTGGCTTTCGGATCCATCCTTGTCTCTTCCACTCTCGTGATTCGTCTTGTCTTCCTCATCTTGTTCTTGTTTCTTCTCGATTTCATCTTGTTCGTTTTGCAAACCTTGAGTAATCAAATTGACCATATCAACTATAGGCCTCTGCTGATGAATTGGTACTTTTGGTAGGAAATTTTCAGTACAGTTCATATCTATAATTGTCTCCACAACAATTTTTAAGATTTTGGATGCAGCCCATGTGAAAACGAGTATCTGTACAACATTTTCTGAAAAGCAGTTACAAAGTGGTAGTATAAGCAACTTTAACAGTTTTATATTTATATTTAAAATGAATCCACCATTCTAATTTTCTGAAAAACCTACTTTTTTAAACTCGTCCTTTTGGTCCAATTTGCATGAAATTGGTTGTTAATCATCAAGAGGTGCTAAACTTTATTCATTTAATCGTTTAGCAAATACAGGCTGATATATTTCACAAAACTTGATACACATGGACAACAGAACATTATGAGAAAACCTGCAACATTTTCTGAATTTTCAATGCTAGGTGGCACTATAAGATAACACGATCATATAATAGGGCAACTTTGAACAAGTAAGTTAAAATCTGACACAAGCACAGATATCACAGGTCTGTTTCTTTCAAAAGTAGTTCATTTGGGTCAGTTTTTCCACATGTGCTTGGACACTGACAATTGCTGCTTGCCTCTATATTTTTATTGATCTTATTCTGTTGAGTCATGAGAGCTGGATTTTTAGTGTCTGCAACAGCAGCTGTTCATGCCCTAGGGGAATAGGAGGAAACTGTGACAGGAAATAGTGGTTTATTACGAAGTGCGTCTCCGCCTTTCTCAGTCATTATGAACAGTAATAATGTTTAGGTAATAGTCTATAAGTTCTGCAGTCCTCTCAGTTGTCATGTTTCTCCTCCCCCTCTTGCTTTTCCTCCACACACTCTCTTTTTAGCACATGCATGAGTCAGCAAAACACCGGCTTCATGCGGGAGCTTCCTTCATGGCCAGTGGAAGAGTGTTTCTGTAACATCATGTGTGAAAGATGATCCAGCACTGGTGACTGAAGGCGAGGCAGAGGAGGAGGTAAATAATGGCTTTGCATGTTACTTTACTGGGTTTGCGCAACTGTGGAAGAATGTCTTAAACTGGTCGTGTGTGTGTGTGTGTAGGTGCATCCCCTGCAGCTAGATTACCCCTGTACTGGCTAAATGTGTGTCGGCACGCATGCCCTGTCACACCTCGCCGTATGTGTCCAAAGGTCTCTGATGCCTTGTGCAACTCCCCTCAGTAAGACGATTAGAGGGAAAGCATTTGAAGGAAGGAGTGAAACAACATTACTTCTATCTTAAAAATAACGGTAGGAGTTTTTCCTTTTGCAGTTTTGCTCTGATATGTTGCATGTTGTTGTAGAAATATGAGACAGCTTGTAATGGTCTTCGATAAATGCGTGTTGTTTAACAGAGCTAATTCTGAAGCAAACAGCGAAGGTCCCTCTAGCATTGGAGCTTAATGAACTAATACCATGAGCACATGATCTTAAAGGTATACACACCTGGATAAACATTGGCGTAATAAATAAATGCTAGTTGGCCAGTAACTTTATTAGAAACTGCCACATTACAGTTTACATGGAATTCCAGGAAAGATTCTTGCTGATTTACGTAATGTGATTAAAGACTTAATTCTTTTGTCTTAGTTTATCAGACAAGTTTATTTGGAATGCGTAAAGTTTTTTCCATGTGGAATATTTTTCGGATTCATACAAATGAGGAACATTTTCCAAAAACATGTCCACCTCTACGCAGTGTTATTTTAGTGTAACTTATATACTATTATAGTTTTTGTTAATTAGTCTTTATTTTTGTAGTTTCCATTTTTATTTTTATTTTTTGCAATTTTGTTGTGTTTTTTGTCAGTTTTATTATTATTATGTTTATATTGTCTCTATTAATTTTTATTTAATTTGAGCTATTTTAATTCATCAAGTTAAACTTAACTAAAATGAGAAATGTTGCCTTGGCAACTAGTTGAAATAAAACAAGTCTTTTTATATATTATTTTATTTCAGTTAAGCATTTATTTTGATTCAAGTAACAAATTGTTTATGGATTTAGTTATAACACTGCCGCCACACTTTTCTTTACATTTACCGTTTTTCTGAACTTTCAGTAAATAATTGTTTTTCTCAAGCCCAGTGATTTTCTTTAGTTTGCATTAACAGTGAATTTTCAGTGTTGTCTGTTGTGCCAGCTGTGCAAAATAGTCAATGTGTGACTTTGTCATGCTTTCTCTTCCACAAAGAGAGCCCTGTTCTGTTGACCTCTGTTGGATTATTAATGATTGTTTTGTAGTCTATTAACTCTCTAAGCAGTTTTACAAATTATCTACAACTTCAAATTGTTAACAGAATAATGACATGATATTGTCAGTTTGAATAAAAATAGGTTAAGCTCTTTGCATTGCATTTGTGGCACAGAAAGTTTTCAGCTTGGAAAAACAAAGAGAGAAGAGGTTTAAGGTAATGCACTTACGATGGAAGTCAAATTACTACATTTTTGTTAACTGTAGCTATAGAACTCACCTTGTACTGGTCACACCTCTTTCTCACCCATTGCAGATTATTTGTAAATGCTCGATTTGCATCAAAAATATTTAAGACGTAATAAAAATCGTAGTTTAGTACTGTGTGTCTACCGAGAACAACATTGTAAATGCAATATGTGAAGTGACATGTGAAGGCCAGTATTATATATCAGTATTAAATAACTGAAAGGGCTTATGATGTAATAATTCTTCAAGAAGACAGACATTTAAATATTGATGTGGCATTTGAAAACTCAAAATAAGAATGCTATTACTTTTCTGTCGTAGATGGCATCGGCGTTCCTGCCAGCACTGGGTCGTTTGGCCGTATGTGGTGGTACACATGGCAATGAGCTGTCAGGTGTGTATCTGGTGCAGGAGATGGAGCGACAGAGGAAAGAGAAGGGAGACGATGCCTGGCCGATTCCCGTAACAACTGTGCTGTCAAACCCACGGGCTGTGAAAGAGTGCAGAAGATACATTGACACGGATATGAATCGCTGCTTCAGCAGAGCCACACTGAGGTGAGATGAGGAACTGCAACATGGACTGTTTAGTGAAATGTAGGTTAATCTCATCTGTCCAATCTTGTCAAAAATAATTAAAAAATTAAATTATACGAAATGTAAGATTTAAATGTAATAGTGAATAGTTTGCAAACAAATAAGAGCTGTAGTGCAGAAAACAAGATTAGTAACGTTACAGAGGAATGGACTATTTTTTTATATATACTTTTTCTCAATTTTGGATTTTTTTTTTTTTTTTTCGAAAAAAGCTAAACTCATTCCCTTAATTTAATTTGTTTCATCAAGTTCATATAATGTGGTCTACATTTTGATTAACCTAAATATGTAAGTACAGATAACTAAGGCAAGTTATATTTTCTAATTTATATTGTTGCATTTAACGTTAATTATATTGAACAAGTAAAATAACCATTAAAACAAGTTAGCTTCACACCAACAGCTTAAATAAGGTTTGCTACCTTACATTTCATAGCTAAACTTCTATAAATATTTTTAACAGCTTTTTTAAAATGTCGAAAGCTTAGGGCAAGTTTTGACCGGGAAATTGGACGCTCGCTCCGATGTTCTTACATAAACTTATTAACTCGAAAATAATGTTACAATAAAACGTAGATTAAGAAAAGTGTGTGTATATATTTCAATGTTTACCTACCTATTTAACGTTACTCCCAATACTTTCATCGTCACGACGATGAGGTTGTCACAGTCACAGCCGTTGGGAAATTTTCAGACAATTATTTACCGCCTTGTGTTATTATCTACCAATCAGCGTGGTTGTCAGGCAGAGCTTCTGCAAGCATGACCAATCAAATTAAAGAAAGAGCGAATAAATTTTAAATACATTCTAATTTTTAGTTCTTAAAGGGTTAGTTCACCCAAAAAATACTCGTTCCACACCCGTAAGACCTTCTTTCATCTTCGGAACACAAATTAAGATACTTTTGATAAAATCTGATGGCTCAGTGAAGCCTTCATCGCCAGCAATAACCCTTTTTCAATGCCCAGAAAGCTACTAAATTTAAAAACATATTTAAAACAGTTCATGTGACTACAGTGGTTCAACTTTAATATTTTAAAGCGACTAAAATACTTTTTGTGTGCCAAAAATAACAAAATAGTGACTTTATTCAACAATATCTAGTGATGGGCGATTTCAAAACACTGCTTCATGAAGCATTGAAGCTTTACAAATCTTTTGTTTTCCGATTCAGTGGTTCGAAGCGTGAATCAAATTGCCAAAGTCACGTGAACTATTGAAGTTTCAAACACTTATGACGTAACGAAGCCTCATTTACTGAAAGTACGTCATTTTGGCACTCTGAACCACTGATTCGAAACAAAAGATTCGTAAAGCTTCGAAGCTTCATGAAGCAGTGTTTTGAAATCATCCTTCACTAGATATTGTGGAATAAAGTCGCTATTTTGTTATTTTTGGCGCACAAAAAGTATTCTAGTCACATTATAATATTAAAGTTGAACCACTGTAGTAACAGGAACTGTTTTAAATATGTTTTTAGTAGCTTTCTGGGCATTGAAAAAGGGAGTGTTATTGCAGGCGATGAAGGCTTCACTGAGCCATCGGATTTTATCAAAAAATATCTTAATTTGTAAGATGAACGAAGTTCTTACAGGTGTGGAACGGCATGAGGGTGAATAATTAATGACATAATTTTCATTTTTGGGTGAACAAACACTTTAACCTTTAAAATTTCAGTTAGAAAGGTTTTGCTGTCAAATAAGTTGATTAAACATGCCTGTTTGAGTTATGATGCCAAAACATGGTATTTTAAGTAATGTTATGATAACTTGATTGCTTTATTAATGACAACATTAGGGGTTACAATAGGCCTATTGCAAAGAAAGTAAATATATTACATGCAAATGTCACTTTTTAAATCTATCCTCTGTTTCTTGAAGTTCACCTACGACAGACAGCAGCCAATATGAAGTGCACCGTGCTCAGGAACTGAACAATCAGCTGGGACTGAAGGGATCTGCAGATGCAATAGACATGATTTGTGACCTCCATAACACCACATCTAACATGGGCCTTACACTCATCCATTACACATCCAGTGACTGGGTGACCCTGCACATCTGCAAATACTTACAGGCAAGAGCATCACAAGTGTGCTTCAATAAACTCCATACTGTAAACCAGGTCAGTTGTTCTCAGCTGGTGGGTTGTTGTGATCTAAAATTGGGTCACAGGTGTGATTAGACAGCAGGGGGAAAGCAATGATAAATGCAAAAAAAATAAAAAATAAAATGCAGCTAACCATATAATCATGCATAGTTAGGATAGCAAAATAGATACTTGATTGTCAATGTAAAATCTGGGTCCTGAAGTAAAACCAGTTAAGAACCACAGACCTGGATTTTTGTTTATGTGCCATTTTAAATGTGTGTACAGTTCCATAAGTAGAGTAGTTTTCCCAGTCTGTGCATGTGTGTTTTGATGTTGTGTGTTGTCATGTGCACATTTAAGACTAAGATAACCAAAGTGCCTGTGAGAGTGCTGGTACTGGATGTCCCGATTAGTGATGCATATTCCTTGGAGTCTGTATCCAAGCATGGCTTTTGTAAGTTTTCTCAGTGCATTTCCTTTGAGTACTCAAGCACAAATGCACGTTCAGATGACGAGAATCATGACTTGTGTGTCTGTAGCAATAGAAGTCGGGCCACAGCCGCATGGTGTCGTCAGGGCTGACATCTATTTCATTATGAAAGAGGCCGTCGACATGACAATCGACTGGATCCACAAATTCAACTCAGGTACTGTAAGACCTAAACAAACGTGGCTTACTTGTGTATTTTCTGCAATACTACATTAGTAAATGTGTTTTATTTTGTTTTCAGGAACAGTATTTGAAGGCGGAGATATGGAAGCCTTCAAGTTTATCAAAAGTATTGATTATCCCAGAAATCCCAAGACTCGGACTCTCACAGCTGCCATTCATCCTCAGCTGCAGGTGCTGATCGTTCTGCTGTTTTATTATATTAACACACAGAATCAGCCAAATTGTTGTGGACCTCATGAACATGCCCAGGTCATAAAAAATAAGCTTATTTTAGGGCCTTTATTTTTTAACCCTTTTTTCTTAAAGGAGAAAAAAATCTATGTAATCTCTAATTACTGTAATCTAGGGGTGTAACGATACCCTCATGCCACGATTCGATACTCATCACGAAACTGAACTCACAATACAATATTATTTGCGATACTCCAAGACATATGGTAAAAGGTTAACAAAAAATGTATTACATTGGGGGTGGAAATGAATAGGCTTGGACTTGGTGCTGGTAACCCAATGCACAGGACAGAGGTGACACCAGAATAAAAATATCCATGATTCTGAAGAATTATTTTTAAAACGAAAATGCTTGCACTCTGTCACTGACTAGATATATTTAAAATAACGTAGGCCACTTTTTACTGGTAACACAAGACATTTGGCATTATCAGGACTCACAAATATTATATTCAACATTATATACAGTAGTTTAACGTAGTAGTAATGACACTAAAACTCTGTAAACTTGATTTTTTTTCTCAGTAATTTTGAGTAAACTACGCACAATGCATATTGTCACTATCCATGGTATATCGTTGCATTTTTGTAAATTATTAAAATGGTAAAGTATTAATTCACCATGGAAGCTTTTGTTGTACGGACTTTATGTTGATCTAAACTTTAAAAATTATTATATTGCAATGTTGTTGTTTTTTTATGGGAATCATATAAAATGAGAAAAATGTAAGATGTCCATGTACAGACATGCTTTGTAAATTATAGAATGTCACAACACAAATAACCTAGGCTTAAAAATACTTAATTTTCTTTATGCAAAATAATATTATTTCTTTATCCTTTTTCTAGGACAGAGATTTCTGTCTCCTCAAGCGGGGTGACCCTTTGTTTTTGTCATTTTCTGGAGAAACTGTGAAGTACGAAGAAGAAGAGCCACTTCATCCTTTCTTTATCAATGAGTGTGCTTACTATGAAAAGGGAATCGCTTTTCACTTGGCAAAAAGGTTGACACTGACGATTCCAACGGTGCAAATGCAGAAACACTGAAGAACAGAGGAAAAGATCTGTATGATTACCGAAATATCTAATATCAATCAGATGATTTCACAACACAGAATGTCTCAAATGATTAATTTTTAAGTCCCTTTTAACTCAGGTAAACATTATGTACTTATTTGTACAATATGTTATTTATATGACAATTAATATTGCTCGTTTTGATCTACAGCTAAATACATGAGCAACGATGTTTTGGATGAAAAGATATTTATTGTGACCAGCAAAATGTTCATTTAACAGAAATGCTTACAAAACTGTATAAAAAAGGCAAAACCGTCTGAAGTATCTGGGACACCATCATGATGATGTCACAGTGGGCTGTGGAGTGTGAGGTATCCTCTTGACTGTATTGCTCATATGCTGTTGCTCTCAACCTGATTGCTTTGAGAAAATCAAGCCTCTCACAGGCTTGGAATAAAAAGACAAAACAAAAAGCAAACTCATTTGAACAGAACATCTCAAATACTACAACACAGAATAAACCGCATGGCACAATGAAATCAAATGAAGCTGGCTGTACACGGTGTGATTTTTACCATCAGTTGCTTGTATAATATTTTACAATATGATCTCAGGTCTTTTACATCCAAGTGTGCATATTATACATGATGAACAACGACAGTAACTGGATGTTTTAAGACACTTGCCCACATCATTTGACAAAAATAAATAAATTTTGCACTAATTTCGCCAGTGTTTTTTGAGTGCCTTTTGCTAATTTTGGCTTTATATGGACCGCCTAAGTAATTTTGCTGTCAAATCACTCTACGCAAAACGTCTGAAAAAATCAGTAAACTGTGTCGAACATTACGGTGAAAATCAGACACTGTGCACCAGCTAAACACTTCAAATGAAGTACAAGTAAGTATATAAACCACAGCTGAGATGGTTTTAAATGGCTACCTGAACCATCACAAAACATTATAATTGGGTTCTAAACAAAGTTACTAAACAAGTGTAATGTACATGATGAAATACATTCTCAAAGAGAAACTATATGGTAAACAGTTTAACCAATGCAAAGCACAAGAAAAAAAATAAATAAATAAGCACAACAAACGTTCAGGAAAACACAAAAGGCTCGAGTGGTTACTGCTTATGACAGATGCAAACAATCTTTCGGGCCAAGGCAAAACCCTGCTGCATCTTGGGATTGCAAAGCGTTCTCTTCACGACGTCACCGAGTAGCTACAACTCAGGCCGAATAAAAACACAGGTGTTTTTTAAAACACAAGGAGGATATGAAACTAAACTAAACATCAAAATAAGTTTAGTCAACAGGTAAAATGTGACTAAACAAACAGTGACACCCGAGGAACCACTGTATAGTGTTACTGTTTATAGATGCAAGAGTCTGATTGGCTGTGGTAGAGAGGTTTAGTTTCTCATCTTAAACAGCGAAGATGCTAACAGAGTGGTTAAAAAGGCAGTTATATAGTAGGAAGATCCTTCAAGAGATGCAAGTATTCACAGGAGAGTGCTATGAGTGGATGGCGCTACTAACTTTGGGCGGTGTGTTCTGACTGTTTCCTTCATAACTTTTGCAGCTAGGTTAGTGGCAAAAGCAGTTGCTGAAGCAAACACAGCTGTGTGCTTTCTATCAGAGCAACTCTATAGTCAGTCCTCTTGTTTCTTAGGCAACCCTGTAGGCTGTCATTCGAGTGTAGTGTTGGCGGTGACTCCTCGCAGCCCATATGAAGAGTGCAGCAGCCATGATCTGCAGCGGAGACGAGACCACGGCCAAAAACAAGGACCAGCCCAGAGAGGAGACCATGCCCTCTGGCAGGTCTGATATGTCATGTAGCAGATGCACACCCATGAGGAAACAGCATACGGTGGCCAGGGAACACAGGCCTGGGAGCAAAATATATGTTAAAATGTAATGCTTTCTTTGTTGGTGAGCTGTGGAAAATGCTTATTAGCTGTGATTACCCCCATACCCTCCACAATGTACTACTGTCTTACCGGCCACCAGATGCAGCAGCCCTACGAACAGGGTGGGAGTGACACTGCGGCAAAGACAGGCGCACACTCCGATCAATGCCGCGAGAAACACCAGCCCAACAGAGACCAGCGGCAACAGGAACTGACACTTCCACAGGTCTGAGGACACACACAACACAAACAAACATCTATGATTCCATTTTTGATACCACAGCTAGTAGTAACTAGTAGTTCACCTTGTCAGGTGAATCAGGTGAATGACATGTTTACTGTTGACATTCAACAGTAGTAAATGTGTGGTAAACAGTAGCTCAAGCATGTTCGCCAGAGCTGTGTAATACAATCATTTTTATGATGCATCATGAAGCTGATGTGAATGATTCTGCATCGACGCATTAAAACAAAGGATTCGATTTTTTTAAAAATGTAATTACAAAGGCCTATCATACATATTAATGTACTGTTTTATTGAAGGCTAAATAAAGAACACTCATTATATAGTAATAAAGTTAAGTATGTCCATCAGAAGCAAAGCACTTTTGGTTTTGGTTTCGAAAGGGACATGCAGGAATGAGAAAGTAAAGTGCGGATGTGCTTGATGTTGAAAGTTATTAAAGGGTTAGTTTGTTTTGAATCAGTGGTTCTGAGCATGTATCAAACTGCCAAAGTCACGTAAATCATTGTAATTCGAAACACTTATGATGTAACAAAGCCTTGTTTACTATCACGTGACTTTGGCAGTTTGATACAAGCTTCGAACAACTAATTCGAAAAAAGATTTGTAAAGCTTCGAAGTCTCATGAAGAAGTGTTTTGAAATCACCCATCACTAGATATTGTTGAATAAAGTTTTTTTTTTTTTTTTTTTGGCGCACAAAAAGTATTCTCGTCGCCTCATAATATTAAAGGCTTAGTTCACCCAAAAATGAAAATTCTGTCATTTATTACTCACCTTCATGCCGTTCCACACCCGTAAGACCTTTGTTAATCTTCTGAACACAAATTACAATATTTTAGTTGAAATCCGATGGCTCAATGAGGCCTTCATAGGGAGCAATGACATTTCCTCTCTCAAGATCCATTAATGTACTAAAAACATATTTAAATCTGTTCATTTGAGTACAGTGGTTCAATATTAATATTATAAAGCGACGAGAATTTTTGGTGCGCCAAAAAAACCCTAAAATAACTTATTTAGTGATGGCCAATTTCAAAACACTGATTCATTGTGCTCTGATGCTTCCTGAAGCAGTGTATCGAATCATGATTCAGATCGCGTGTCAAACCGCCAAACTGAAAAAACGTGACTTTGGTGCTACGAACAGCAGATTTGATACACCGATTCATTTGTGCTCTGATGCTTCCTGAAATGGATGCTTTTTGAAATCGGTCATCACTAAATAAGTCCTTATTTTGGTTTTTTTTTGGCGCACCAAAAATATTCTCGTTGCTTTATAATATTAATATTGAACCATAGTATCTTTATGGATCTTAAGAGAGGAAATGTCATTGCTCCCTATGAAGGCCTCACAGAGCCATCGGATTTCAACTAAAATATCTTAATTTGTGTTCCGAAGATTAACGAAGGTCTTACGGGTGTGGAACGGCATGAAGGTGAGTAATAAATGACAGAATTTTCATTTTTGGGTGAACTAACCCTTTAAGAGTGATAAGCCACGAAAATCCTCTTACTTGCGCTGACTGACATCTGAAGCGTGCACAAACACGACTCTCAGACAGCGCGCAATCCCAATATACACAGAATTACAGTATTTCAAAATATCTGTCTTGGTGAGTATTCACGCAAACAATCTGCTATGTCTTAAATGAACATTTGGTTAACTGTTGAGGAAAATCATCTGATGTGCAACATTAGATCCTGATACAGTAGGTTTTAATATACAGGCCATATTGTCTCATTAATGTTAATCAAATAAAAGAGGTAATCACTCACTGCTCTTGATTGAACTACTTTTGTCGTTTAATAATAATCAATTTATTTGTAATAAATACACTAAAGACTATGCAGTGATTTTCACATTTGATTATTTGTTTTCTTACTTGAATGCTTCTGTTTAGATGTAAAATGAAAAAAGTAAACCACTGATCATTTAATTTGTTTCTAATATTATATTTGTTCTATTGTTTATTTGAAGAGTTTCGTTGCAAAACGAGATAAATCCATTTTTTTAATTTTTCAAAAATCTTGTTTTTTGGTTGTGCATTCCAATTAATATCAATTCAACTGCAGTTGGTTTGTTTTGATTTAAACCTTCATAACTTAAAAAATACAGCTAAGTAGCACCATAAAACAAAATAATAACATGATAACATAATAATAAACATGTTTTGACAAAAATGTTAAAAACGGATTTATCTCGTTTTGCAACGAAACTCTTCATTTGTTCTTTTTTTAAAGGGGGGCTTAATCTAAGCTGAGAGATTTTTCAACAATATCAAGAAGTGTGTTTTTGATTGTGAGGGAAAGATAACCTTTTTCAGCTTCCCAAAGAACCCAGTGTTAAGGGAACAGTGGATGCAGTTTGTTTTTCCGGGGAAGCAACTGAGTTGTGCACGTATGTTTGTTTGCTCCAGGAATTTTGGTGACGAATGTTTTGTAAGCAAGTCCCAGTTCGACACTGAATTGGCAGATCAGTTGAGACAGAGTCCCAGCGATAAATCCCAGTCATGAGTCAGAACTGCAGGCGGTGAGTAAAACTGCATCAGATGCCTGTGTTTTGTTGGCAATCGGCGCCCAAGTGCATATAATGTAAACAACACAAAGGTTTTTGTTTCCTTTTTATTTATAATGATGTCGCAGCTTGCAGACGATCGCTACGGTGCGCGTGCTTGTGACTTTGATAAAATAAAAAATAGCTATATTGTGATTATTAATACAGTAATGTTATTAAGAAAAGAACTGATGGAAACGATACATTGTGATGCATCGAGAATCATTTTGTGATCAAATCGTTACCTTGTAATTGAATCGTGAGGCAAGATTCACACCTCTAATGTTCGCTTGACGTGCGAGAACCAATGAGCTTTCCCAAGAGGTTAGCTCTCGTGCGTCAAGCAGGTTAGGTTGAACTTCTGTTTATATTCGCTGATCAATGTTTATATGTGAATAAAAGCCTAAATTCAATCTGTTCGTCATATAAGGCGATAAAGTCTCTTCAGAAAATTTGGATTCATATGGATAAGTTTAACAATCTCTTTATGAACTTTTTAAAACGTCAAAGTGGTAGTTGCATCGCTGTCTCTGGAGGGACAGAAATCTCTCAGATTTCATTAAAAATATCTTATTTTGTGTTCAGAAGATTAATGAAAGTCTTTCAGGTTTGGAAAGACATGAGGATGAGTAATTTTTGGGTGAACTAAAAAAAGTTCTCTTTCGCATCTTGTTGCACTTGAATCTGAATGATTAAAAATCGCTTGAATGTTTAAAATGGCAAGACTTAAAAACGTGCAAATGATTAACTTTCGTGATGACACATCACTGGCCCGATTGGGCAGGTGACAATTCTGTCAACTGTCCTGAGAATCTTTCACACTGACACCAGGCCTTTAAGCAGTCCTTTTTGTCAAGCCCTGCTACATATGAAAGACTTTCAGTTTACTTTAAAAAAACACACACATCTGATTAGGACTGTGCCTGGAAAATAAACAATTAATAGTGAATGAAATAAACATTAAAAACTTAACTGAGTCAGGACTTACAGGTACGCAGCAGATCTTCTCCGCTGTTAATATTTCCAGGATGTTTGAACTTCGATTCCCACTGCTGAGCCAAAGTAAAGGTGTGACATTTAGTCACCATTGTCGGATCTGGTAAAGAAGGAAGCAGAGAGCGAGAAAAGGTAGTTGGCATCAGTTTTTAACCATGTGTGCAACTAACAATAATAAATACTTAATCATAAATTACAAATTCGATCATCCTCTCCTTACTCTGCTCTTTGGGCATGAGGATGCAACGCCACCAGAGACCCAGTGTGCCATTCAGCTGGAAGAGAGCGACACTGTAGACACTCTCATCCACGTCCTCAAAGTCCCGCTGCAGAGCCTCCAGGAATGTGCCGTTGCTGGCATCATTGCTGGCCGGCTGACTGTGGTACTGGTACCAGTGCTGTGTTCCCATGGCAACAGAGAGATAGACAGTGGCAAGCAGGCTCAGCACAGAGCCGATGACCAGCGCCGTGGCATAGCGGTTGTCCACCATGGTTTCGAGGTTGTAATATAAAACACTTTAAGATGGCCAACAATGAACTCTTTAGTAGACGAGTGTGAGGAGGACAATCATATCATTTGGTGTTTCTTTTCATCTTCCTATGATACCCATCACAGAAAGTCAGATCTCATCTCCATGGACATGATCCTTCTTGAAATCCAAAGAAGTGTATCATCTGAAATGGAGAGAAGTGTGATTACAACACAAAGAATTCAAACAAAGTCATGTTTACAAGATACCAAGGTAATACACTGGAAGAATAAGTCGTTGGATTTGCTAAGGTTTGCCAAAGACACTCCCAGTTTTGAATCACTTAGTCAAGTAGCTAGATATTCATAACCAAAACTGTCTATCTATTTCAGATATAAAGCCACTAAACTTCCTATAACAACAAAATAAACTGTGGTTAGTCACTTTACAAGTTGACTTTAGACTTCAAGTGATATAACAACAAAATTTTATAACATATATAATATTTTAAAATGTTTTTATTGTTCTGGTCATCTTTATTTAACATAATAAAAGTAAACAAAACTCCTTGCATGAAAGTGCTCTTTACCTGGTCGATGAGCTTTATTATTTATAAAACTAGATAATAAAATAATTCAGGCAGCATTTAAATGCTCAAAGGGCATTTCTTTCGATATTTAATTTTTTTTTTTTTTTTTCATAGCCTAAAGCTCACTACTATTTCATACACTAACGTTGTGTTGTTGACTGGTTGTTGACTAGCATGAAAGCTAACAGGCTGGTGTGTGTTTTTAGCGATATACTCGAGACTTTGACGAATAAAAACAACCTATGTAAATTTTGAGTGTTCTGTATTTTTAATACTGATGAAACGTCCTATTTAGGACAAAAACACCCGAAAGCTTTTGTTTAAACCTATAGAAGCTGCTTGCGATTGTTACTTACCACGCTGATGACGACTCCTTTTCCGGTTACGACTACGAATGCGCGCGCACGGCACAACAAAATCTCAATCCGCGCGAGCACCGTAAGCACGGGCGCGAGCAGCAGTCAGTGCACATCACGAATATAGGTTAATACAACTTGCTAGACAATCTGAGTCCTGCTGTATCGATAGACTGCTATTGCCAAATAGAGTTCATTGCTATCTACAATTTTTTTATTATAATTAATTTCTTATCTAATTGATTTAATCATATTTTAAAACATTAAATGATTTTAAATGTCTACTTATTTGCCAATTTATAAACTTGTGCACAGTTGCACTCTAAATAATATCTATTTTCTGTATTCTAATTTATCATAGATTATTAATTTGTTATATTTATATATTTGTGAAAAAATATATATCATACTAAACTTAAAGGTGCAATATGTAAGAATTTTGCAGTAAAATATTCAAAATCCTCTAGGCAAGTGTTATACGTTTTGTTCACTCGAGTACTTACAGACCCTGCGTTCCATTCGGAAGGGCTCATCCCTATGCCCTAATCCCTTCAAAGGGTTTACCCTCCGGAGTGAGAGCTTCGAAGGGATGAAGGGTGTAGGGATAAAAAAAACTCTTCTTTTGGAACGCACTTCAGCGTCATCTTGTGCAAGCTGCACCCTTTGTTTAACCTTACTTTATGTATTTATTTATTTTAGGTTTATCGCACCATGTATATTGTATCTATGTATTTTAAACATTTAAATGGACTGATAAAAGGAGCTGTAAAGTATTTTTTGTTGTTGAAGATTGTACAACAAAAAAAATACTTTACAGCTCCTTTTACAGCTCCTTTTACCTGTCGTTTTGACCATAATGTACCAAATCGAACTTGTTTAAATATTGCAGTAGTATAGAAAAATACTATACATTTATAGGTAAAATCGAACTCCTAACCTCCTGTTCCCATTCTGT
The DNA here is from genome assembly GCF_024489055.1 of Chanodichthys erythropterus. Taxonomy (NCBI): domain Eukaryota; kingdom Metazoa; phylum Chordata; class Actinopteri; order Cypriniformes; family Xenocyprididae; genus Chanodichthys; species Chanodichthys erythropterus. Next base: position 42,933,655 of record NC_090232.1, read on the forward strand.
GACGTCAAACAACTTCACTGTGCAAAGGATCATGGGGGGCCGAAGTGTCCATAAGTTGTACCCTTTGAAATCCTTCATTCCGAAGGGCCCTTTGAAGTGGCCAGTTTTGAGCACTTCGGTTTGGAACTACCCTTCAATATGGCGGCCATAATTATTTTCACTCCTAAGTGCTCTTTGGAGGGCGATATATCCCGTTTGGAACGCACCGAATATCCCAAATGTTTCCAACTGTGAGGAGTCGCCTGTCAATTGCGTCATACCAGCCGTCATACGCTCAGTTTCCGGTTTTATTTTGTAGAAACCATGGAAACACCAAAGACGCTTTAATATATTACATGTTTTAATAGACAAGGGAACAACTGTTTTGATATATTTATAGACAGAAAACGAATTGTTATATATCTCAACACGTTTAGTCTTAAATCTAATTTTTTTTTATTTTTTGCGAGTACTGTGCTTTACCATGCCTCAGAGAAAAACACTATTTTGTGAAGTAGCTAACATAGCATAATCAGATGCAGCTTTATTTTTAGTAACAGTAATACAGCATTTTCTCCATCATACAATATGTTTTAAAATTAATTGCATTCCCTTTATCAACACAAGCCATCCAGCATTTAATATGATAATCTAAAATCGATCTATCTTACTGCACTGTGTCTCAAACAAGTGTCTCGCAGCAGCCGCCGAGCGAACGCACAGAGTAATATAACATAATTTTCAACACACTCAAATGTATCTAATACCATAAACAGAGCTGTGTTACCTCATACGCTTGACCGGGAAAGTGGAAGCGGTGCCAGCGACTGTGGCATAATAAAAGTTCCTCTGCTCGTGAGGCGTGTGTTGCGCAATCGCTCCAGCGGCCTCGTTCAGCTCCACAACACTCGGTCCTGCTCTGCTTCATACTATAGTAACGTTAATAATCGCATCCATGAACATGATTTCTTCCCGAGTCCTATTTCAATTGTTTTCCACTGGCTGTGAGGTGAAGACCACATGTCCCAAGATTCCACGCTCAAACTTGCCGTCATCAAGCGACTCCTTTGTTTTGAATAGGCCTCTAGCGACCTCTAGCGGACAGAAAATCTTAAATATTGCACCTCTAAATAATGTCCAGTGTTGTACAATAGCCTATTGTCTCAAGATAGAAGTACTGGCAGGGTTATTTAGTAATCTTTCTTGTCCCATGTCCCATCCACAGACTACAACTATGAATGAAGAACTTTGAAACATCCATCCGTTCTCCAAACTGCTTGTCCTGTAGGGTTGCTGGAGTCATCTCGAGCTGAAGGCAGGGAAAAACTGTATGGATGGCCAATCCATCACAGGGCTGATTTGGAGCGTTTAAATCTCATTTACACAAAAGCACATGTGATGTACATCTTTGGCATATTTTCATGCTGTTCAAGAGTTCTTTCGACTAGTCAAATATCAACAGAGCAGCAGTCAATTTACCAAAGGTTGAATTTACACAACAGGTTTTTGCAGGTCATTTACAAGAAATCTGAATTTGGCTGCTATTAACTCTTCAAATCAAGTTGTTTAGAGTCTATTTGTTAAAAGAATTCAACAGATTTAATTTATATTTGATTTATAAAATATATGAAAATAAAAACCAGTTATTTGTGTATCACATTGGAGATTCGTAAAGATCTCATAAGGATGTGAAAAGTTAACGGCAGTCAAAACATACATATTACTTGCTATACAGTTAGATTGTAGATTGGTGAACTGAAGTGTCAGTTTATTTATAAAATGAATGCAAACAAATAGAGAGAGAGAAATAGCAGTTTGGACTTTGAGGGGTGGTGGGGGCGGGTATAAATCTGAGCTGCTGCAGGTTCACAGACACTCACACAGGAAAAGACACAGACAAGATGGACGTCAAGCTACTGTGGCTGACTGTTGTTCTTCTCTCCTCACCCCTCCTTACACTTTCTGACCCGCTGTGAGTATTAAACACATCATTTTTCATAGAGTTACACAGCAAAATCCCCAGTGTTAAAGGTCCCGTTCTTCGTGATCCCATGTTTCAAACATTAGTTAGTGTGTAATGTTGTTGTTAGAGTTAGTTGTTGTTCAATGCCAAGCGAGATATTTTATTTAACAGAAGTCGCCTACATTGGACGGCCAGTTTGGACTACATCCCTCTACTTCCTTCTTTAATGACGTCACTAAAACAGTTTTTTGACTAACCTCCTCCCACAGGAATACACAAAAAAGAGGGAGTGGTCTTGTTGCGCTCCCACGGAGAGGAGCAAGAGTTGCGTTTGTAGAGTGTGTTTGTCGCCATGTCGACGAAACACTGTTATTTTCATCCCGCAGTCCAATCACCTTTGTTTGGCCTTCCCAGGGACGCTGTACTTAGAGATCAATGGTTACAATTTATGTTTAACTCGGTTCCCGAAAATTATAATTGTGGTATCCTTACTGCAATAGTTAATGTTGGACTGCAGTGCACATAATGGCCACAAGAGGGGACTATGTTTATGTATATGGCTGTTTTCCGTATGAGGTACTCTTCTGAGTGAGTGCTAACGTTGTACATTTTCTGTCGCTGCTTGTGGAGATTAAAGAGTTCAGTCTCTCGGGAATTATTGTCTTTTGTGTTCATTCGGCACAACACCACAATAATCCACATGTAAAACTATGTGCAGCACACGTTATGGTAAGAGGCGTGACCTTTCCGGGCAAGGAGCGCTAAGCTGCTGTCGAATCACAACACAGGAACCGCTGGCACAATCAGAACTCGTTACGTATTTCTGAAGGAGGGACTTCATAGAACAAGGAAGTCATCAGCCCGTTTTTATGACAGTGGAAACAGCGGTATACAGATAAGTAAATTATGTGAAAAATACTGTTTTTTTTTTTAAACGCGAAACATGAACACATGTTATATTGCACTATATAAACACAATCAAAGCTTCAAAAAACCACGAAAAATGGGACCTTTAAATGAACACCCCTCAGTGTACATATGTGTCCACACTACAGGGTGTTAAAATAACACTGAATCAGTGTTGAAGTTAATGAGATAATTAAGTGATTATAAAAATACCCCAATATGTTTGCAGATATTTAGGAAACAGGCTAAGTTCACTTACTTGTTTTTCAAAAACACAATGCTACTGCCAGACATTCTACTTTGAAATATGCGTTCCGTGTTGGAATGTCTGTCTTTGTTTTGGTCTGTGAGAAACCGTGTGCTGCCAGTCTATCCAATAGTATTTCGACATCACAGGTTGCCAGTTGGTGGAAAACACAGTGTATTGCAGCCATGGAAACCAGCAAACAAACTGGGTCAGAGAACTGCAGAATCTACTTGAGCCAAAAAGCCTCTGCATCCGTCTAAAAATCTCTATGAAAAACAGCATAATAAAACACAGATAAATCAAGTTGGCCACCCGCGTCTTTGAACGAGGGGGTGGGGCAAACAATATATTGAATTTGGACTGCAGTACCTATTTCGACCACTGGGTGTCATTCCTACATAGAGCCCCTTTAAGTGATGATTGACCATTAGTGGTGACACCTGATTCTAAAGATTCGATGATGGAAAGTTTCATTTGAAGTCACCATGATGGTGATCATTTGCTACCGCAAATGTGATTAACAAACACACTGTCACAGCAGCCAGAAAAAAAATGGAAACACTAATTACCAATTTGATGACTTTGAATGAAACACATTAGAGTTAAACCCCTGTTAATTCTCAATAACAACTTTTATAGATTTCTAATATAAATAAAGTCAATCTGGTTAGTAATAAGTGAAGCTGGTAATGCTGTTTGTGGAGTTGTTTAATCCTCCTCTGCTGAGATCTTGAGAGATTTAATGTCTTTCATCTACTGTTGATTTCATCTAAAGCCCGGGATACACTGCACAATTTTTGGCTGTCCCAGACGACCAAAGAGTCCCCTTGCGACCAAAGAGCCATGATAATTTTCTGACAGTGTCAGAAATTCAGCATGATCAACGCACAGTGTGTTTGCTGCTACGACCTACGTCTACTGACCAGCCAAATGCTACATAAAAAATCAACGCGACATAAAGTGCAAAACTTCTTACCTCAAGCTTATTTCCTTTCTTTTCTCGCTGCTTCCTTTTTTCAGCATACATAAAAACTACAACTGCCAAAGTGTGATTCAACATGGTGTTTTGTTTACCAATAGTGCAGGCCAATGACGGTTTATTCTTCTATAGAAACTTGCATCGTAGCCTCCCAGTCAACAGGTGTCATCGTTGTACAGTCATGCATACTACCCAAGTTTAATAGATCCATGCCACACAATGTGATAAAGTAATGATCTTATAGGATTTCTAAAATCGTGCATTGTATCCCGGCTTAAGGCTGTGGCTGAAGTCAGTTGTAGTTTTTGAGTTTCTGCTCGTCTCTTTTTCTGTTCTCTTCTTTCCTTCAGTGATTCTGCTTGTTATCAGGCTTATTAAGTCTGAGATGACTCCATAGTTAATATACACAGATTTTGTGGCTCAGATAAGGTCCAGTTTAGGTTTATTTCTTTGCTCTTGGCTGACATGTGGCATTGCTGTGGCCTGCTTGTGAATCTGGCAAACAGAAATGGTCCACATAAGGACCGTCATTGCAGCATGTGGGCCAGATCATCATGCCACATGTGCCAGATGTGGGCCGGATCTGGGCAGACACAATGTTGCTATCTCCCATCGGCGCATCTGTGGAATTGTGCTCTCAAGCTAATTTGCCCCGTTTAGTAAATCTGGCCCACAGTGTCTACTGTATGTCTGCTAGCATTCTGAACTGTTGATACTCAATTGAAATTTGAATTTGATTTACATGCTGCTGCTGCTGTACAAAACTAGGACAATCTGACTGATCAATCAGTCAATTCAGAGAGTGGATAGTAGATAGTTCCCATCAACGTAATAAATGATTCAATAGCGTTTGCGGACAGGAAAAAAAAACGTTATCTTACCCTGAGATAAAATCCTGCAGGCGCCCCTGATGTACACTACCAGTGGACTAGCCTACACAAAAAAATCAGATACTCAGAATTAGGAATATATCTGTTTTCTTTATAAATCAATATTTTCAAACAATCTACTCCAAGTAAGACCAAAAGTACTTAGACTTTTCTATCAGTATAAGTCAAGTATAGGCCTACTTAAAGGTGCTCTAAGCGATCCTGGGTAGAGTAACTTTCTGTTGACGTTCGAAGTGTTGTCAAACAAAACAGAGGCTAGCTAGACCCTCCCCCTCCCCTCCGTGCTTCCTGAAATGGTCATGAACGCGCATTTAAAATCATTCTTGTCGGTTACTGGCTGGAACATGTTTATTATGTTAAGTGGTCCAGGCTGCACCAGTTTGTTTTTATTGCCGTTTTCGGAACTTGTGGAGACTACAGAGACCACGTTTTTTTACAGTGTGTTCAGGGGACAGGCAGCTAGCGGATAGTGAGGAGATGTTTACTGTATGTGATAAAAAATGTTTTGGCCTAAAAACATGTAACATCGCTTAGAGCACCTTTAAGTGCAATTTTAAGTATATTTCTCAGAAGTACATAAAGTATATTTCTGAGAAGTACATAAAATGTAGACTGAAAGTATACTTTCTTATTTTTAGTTTAAAAGAAGTATACTTAATAGCACACTTCTTTTTCGTAAGGGCAGGAATTCACTCTGAGCATTAAACAGGACTGTTAACATGACACATGAATTAAAGGTGCTAAAGAGGATGTTTTGTTTTATACATTTTTGCAATATTACTTGAAACTGTCTTTACTAACTGATAAAAGACTATTTATTAGGTGCACTGAAAGGAATACTATTAATATACATCATCTGTGCACGAGGTAGGGCCTCAAAAACATCCGCCAATCGTTTACGCGGCTGTGCGCTCCAGTAAGTTTCCACACTCCACAGGCGCTGCATGCAATGTTTTTGTCAGGAGACAGGAGTAACAACTGCAGATTATGAGTTACCTGCGGTGAGTCCGACATAATGAATCCAAAAAACACGACACAGCGAATACCGCTGGTAAACAATCGTGTTCTGATACTCGTGCAAGAGTTTTGGGAAATGAAATGAGCTGTGAAGGAGGGGGGTTGTTCTTACGCATGCGCTCATTTAAAAAACTCAGTAACAAGTCTTTGGATTCTCAGTCGACGAAAAGATCCTCTCTATCACCATTAAACAGGACTGTTAACATGACACATGAATTAACCTTGTGTGTGTCTACTTCATAAGAACCCGATAAAGCAGACCATGCAAAATGCACAGTGATATAGCACAAGAAAGCCGTTTAATTATCTATTGATGTTCGTGCTGCAAACTGCTGTAGTGAATGTAAACAGCAATCAGCAGATGCAACATGGACCAAGTAGATAACGCTGTACTTATCATCAGCTTATGGTAGAACCTGCGCCATCTAGAGTTTCATGACAGAACTATCATGGCAGTATATTATCTATGTATTACTATATATTATCTGTAAATTTTAATAACATATAATATTGTGTGCAATCTCACGCCCATTAGAGCCTCATCAATAGGTCTTGTATGCGCTGAACACCTCTGAAGTAAACAAACCCTGGAACATGAGCTGCTCCAGAGCAGGTTTTTGGAATCGACAGTTGAAGTTATCCACCTACTTACTCTTAAACATACCTAGGTTTGTCACATCAGCTGCTTTCAGGAATTCCCTTTAACTCTGAACATCAAAAAACAGGCTACAAAAACAAACAAAACAACGGCAAAAAAAGAAAGCAAACAGGAACAAATAATGAAAATAATAGGACAATTTAGCTGTATAATTTATTCATGCTGCAATGTATGATGCGAGCCATGGATGAGTTTTGATTGGTGGCTCACATCAAGCACTGCAACATTTCATGGTTCATGCTCTGATTTGATCTCCTCAGGTTTGTTCTGTCAGCTCCTAATTTGCTGAGAGTGGGTTCCTCAGAGAATGTGTTTGTGGAGGCTCAGGATTATTCTGGAGGAAACCTGAACGTGAGGATCTCAGTAAAAAACTTCCTAAAGAAACAGGAGATACTCTCCAAAACAGTAACACTGACTGCAGGCAACGATTACCAGATCCTTACAGATATAAAGGTGAGAGCTCCATAATTACAGTGATGTTTCATTTTCATTATTGTGTTTTCAGATATAATTCAGGCTGACTGATTGTTTTGCAGATTCCCGATGATCAGAACTTCTTCTCTAATGATCCTCTGGAGAAGCAGTATGTGTATCTACAGGCTCAATTTCCATCACACACTCTGGAGAAAGTGGTCATGGTCTCATTTCAGTCTGGATATATATTTGTACAGACAGACAAGCCCATCTACACACCTGCTAGCACAGGTACGATTCAGTGCTAAAAAGTAGGAAAAATATGTCCATTTTCAAACATATTACATCAGCATGACAACAACCTGTTTATTAATAAACTGACTGCTGCATGTATCGGGGTTTAAATCTGAGGAAAAAACATCAGAACTCATTTTCCGTTTTTTCTTTGATCTCTTTTGCAGTTTTTTACAGGATTTTCTCTCTGATGCCCAACATGAAACCACACAGTCACTCTGCAATCACGGTGGAAATCATGGTACACACTTATAATAGAGCACACTGTTAGTACACACACACATACACACACACACACACACTCATTCATGACATTTCAGCTGTAGTGAGTATCAGTGCACTGATGATCTCAGCTGACACATTGTTAATGCTGATTTCTCTGTTTCTTCAGAATCCACAGGGTATCACAGTTTCATCAGAGAAGATATATCCAGCGAAAGGCATGCAGTCTGGAAGATACAGCATCTCTGAGGTTTCCAGGTGTGTTTATGTGTGAAACACTATTATGACTGAACTTGCTCAACCTGAGTGAACTTTGTTTAATGATTCATGAAGTCTACATCAGGATAGCAACTCTTGAATTTATCTACACACAACGCAACTAAATCTCATATATGTGATCTGTGTGATGAGATTAATTTGATCTCTTGTAAAATGCTTATTTGTAGTTTGTTTAAATGTTTTTGTTTCAGTCTGGGTGTCTGGAAGGTCGTCACTCGGTACACAAACACTCCCCAGAAGACATTTACTGCTGACTTTGAGGTCAAAGAATATGGTAAGACCTGTGTCAACAACAAAAAAAAAACATTTTGTGTAAATGCGACAACTAAAAGAGTGTATTTATTTGTTTGTCTTTTGTCTGTCTTGGTTTATAGTGCCTCCAACATTTAAAGTGATTATAAAACCTTCTAAGTCATTCTACTTTGTGGATGATCAGAGCCTGACAGTCGACATTGATGCCAAGTAAGACAGCCTATCTTCTGCTTCATTGTATTGAAAATGATTCTGTAATGTGTGAACACACTGATTTAAAATAGATTTATGTAAACTACAATATGTGCTTTGAGCAACCAAAACTTTTCTTGAGAGTTTGAGATAGCATAACTTCCAAAGTAATGAAGACATTTATTTATCTTAGTCTCAAAAGGCATATTTTTTTGAGTTTGGTTATTCTCTAATTTACTGATAGTATGAATATGGTTTCACTACACAATATGGTCTGCACTACACAATATTTTGTTTTTACATTATGCTTAACATTTATTTTTTTGTAGGAGCCATTTATTGTATTGCTGTAAGTTTTTGTTGTCCACTGATTTGTGCCGTGACGTATTATAATCAGAGCACCACGGTAACAAGAAGAGTGTGCGTCTGTAATGTGGAAGCCGAAGCACATGGGGTGCTTATGTCTTATTTATGCATCCTCGTTTCCTTTCTGCGCATCTTTGCTAAAATGTCTTTGAAACTGAAAAAATAAATTGCAGGCAAAACTTTTTGTGTAAATGCGACAACTAAAAGAATGTATTTACACTGAGTTTTCGTTCGTCATTCTGGCTCATATCTCTCGTGGGGGTGGGGCTAGCAGCAGTGTGTTCTCATTGGCTACTGAGTTTTTGATTGACAGCTTCTTGATCTAGAAGTGAAGATGTCAGTTAGGTCTGGGCGATATATCGAATGCTTTTGTCACGCGCATTTCGTCAGTAAAGCCGGTTCCCTGATTGCTGCTAAATCACCATCACCTGCTTTCAAATGGAGCGGCATTTAATAGACAGAGCCGTAGTTAACTGACAAGCCACGCAATATCGCGTTCAATATCGATATGAATCGCCGTCGATATTGAACGCGATATTGCGTGGCTTACCCAATACTTTTTTTTCACCTGGGTGGTCAAGCAGTGTGGCGAAAGGATCAAGGAGCTGTTGATCAAGCAGGATGTTGATGCTAGAGCCAAAATATGTCTGCTAGTCAAGAAAGCTTGTGAGGAGGGGGGAGAAGGTCTCATGGTAGGGTCCCCATGCTTTTGTTGCTGGGACAAAATGTAACCCTTGAGATGTACCATGCTGTGTTTTATATTTACAGATTGCCTTCATGGAGCAAATAAATTTGAATTTAACTCATGAATTGCACTTGGACAGATTTTCACGTTTGCAGACTGCTAATAACTCTTGAATTCTACGCATGAGTTGCACTTGATCAGTTTCTCAATTACAGTCTTCAAGGAGCAACAGCCTTTAAATTTAACTTCCAAGTTGTGTATGGACATTCTTTTACTCGCAGACTACCTTCATGGCGCACCTGCAATCGAACTTGACTCCTGAGTTGTGCATGGACAAACTCGAAATGAAGACTTTAGATGCAAAAGCCTCTAAGTGCCATTTGAAATTTTCTTATAAAATGAGCATTTTTATAAAGCTTGTATGTTTAGGTTCAGTAATTTCACTTTAATGGCAATTAATAGGTCCTTTTCATTGCCACTAAAGTGAAATAACTGAAAATAAATATAAAAGCTTGATAAAATGCTAATTTTATAAGACAATTTCAAATGGCACTTAGAGGCTTTTGCATCTGAAGTCTGAAGTTCGCATGCCATGAAATTGGCCTTATAATTAATAGTCCCCCTGAAATCAAAATTAATTGTTTTTAGCTTTTAGGCCACACCTTCCTAGAAGGGAGCATTCTGTCACAGTTATGCTTAGTTGTGGTTTAATTTTCTATCAGTTTGCCTTTGTTCCTTTGTTCTCATTTTCCTGCCACAATCAGTTTACCACTTAAACTAAATAATGAACAGTTGTGATGATTATCACCATGTGTGTTTTAGTTCATCACCTTCACTCATTCGTTGTCCAGTTTTGTTTGTACATGGAACACTTTTTGGGGTTTGTTGGCTTATGTTTAATAAAGACTGTTGTTATTGGTAACTTCTTCATCCTTGGACTTAAACTGTTACATGAGTTGGGAGAAGAAAGTATATGACATTAGCCCTATATTGGATCTGTGCATTTGGTCTTGAAGTGACAGCAGCCAAATATACTACCTGCTATTGTGTATTTCCTTAATGTCAATCCAACAACAAAAGAAAAGGGGAAAAATCACTCACTGATTTTGACTAAATAACTTTTGAAGCATAATTTGCCGCTCTTTGTAACCTCTAGGTAACACCAGCAAAAGTCAATTCTGTCTGTCAGAACAGGAAAAGAGCTTCTTAATTGAATGGCTCAGAGTAGTCCAAAAATGAAAATAGCATACCTTCATGTCATTCAAAACGTATAACTGTGAAAAAAAAAAAAGAAGGTAGTTAGACAAATGTTCAAGCTGCATTTTTTTCTATGTAATGAAAGTGGATGTGGATCAGTGACCGTCATCGTCACCATTAAGTTTTTACAGCAGAAATTTATGTGCTTTTATAGGTACCTGTTTGGAAAGGAGGTGGAAGGAAATGCATTTGTGGTGTTTGGTGTGATGAACGGTGAAAAGAAAACAAGTATTCCTACTTCTCTGCAAAAAGTTCGGGTGAGGGAAATTAAACAGTTTACAAGTTGGGATCAATCTAATTTCTCTTCACCTAGAGGATGACTTAAATAGAAATTAAAAAGCTTTTCACTGCATCTTGTAGACTGATGTTGTCTTTCTCATATTTGAACAGATAATGGAAGGAGAAGGTACTGCAGAACTGACCAGGGAGATGATCACTAAGACCTTTAGAGACATTAACCAGCTGGTTGGACAATCAATCTATGTTTCAGTCAGTCTTTTAACAGAAAGTGGTAAGACTCAACAGATACTATACATCCGTGTACACATTTACATGCATATATGCGAGTGTATATGAGAGGCTGATCGTGTGTTTGTGTGTGTGTGTGTTTCAGGCAGTGAAATGGTGGAAGCAGAAAGGAGAGGCATTCAGATTGTGACATCACCGTATAACATCCACTTCAAAAAAACACCACAATTCTTCAAACCTGGAATGCCGTTCAGTGTTTTGGTATAAAACATTGACTTTACGAACCTGAAGAGTTATAGGAACTGAGGAACAATTTTAACAATATATTACTAAACATGATGATGGCTAATATTTTTTTTTTTTGGTCTTGGTTTTATAAAAGGTCTACGTTACAAATCCTGACCAGACCCCTGCTGAAAATGTGGAAGTGGAGCTCAATCCTGGAGCGGTCAGAGCTCAAACAAGAGCCAATGGCATTGCAAAAGTAACCATCAACACTGTAGGAGGATCTTCCAGGCTGGAGATCACTGTAAGACAGAATACATGATGTAGAACAAGCTATTTGTTTACAGTAATTTGTAGTTGCTTTGAATCAACAGGAAAATGTATTTATTAATTTCAGGCTAAAACCAAAGATCCGCGATTAAGCGATGGACAGCAGGCAGTGAAGACGATGACAGCTCTGGCCTACGTTCCCAAAGACAACTCCAAGAATTACTTGCACATCAGCATTGATGCAGCAGAACTTGAGATCGGTGATCAAATGATAGTCAGCCTGAACACTGGACAAAGTCCAGGAGTTAAAGATCAAGATTATACATACATGGTAAAGATTATGGTTATTTGTTATTCATTTGTACCACCAATGCATCAATTACATCAGTATTTGATTTCTACAACAGCTTGTGTTTGAAGCCGTACAAAGTGCTTTAGTCTTTTTTACTTTTCTCATTTTCAGATCTTGAGTAAAGGTCAGATTGTTCATGCAGACAGGTTTAAGATGAAAGGACAATCTCTATTCTCTCTGTCTCTACCTGTAACCAAAGACATGGTGCCGTCCTTCCGCATTGTGGCTTATTATCATGTAGGCTCATCTGAGGTGGTGTCGGATTCAGTCTGGGTCAACGTGAAGGACACGTGCATGGGAACAGTAAGTCAACAAATATACATATACATACTTGTTCTGGTGTTGGTTCCTCCTGCAGAGTGTGACTCAAACATCAGACATATACATAGAAATGGTTGACGTGCTCATCAACTAGAGCTGATTCAGTGTCTCTTGTCTTAACAGCTCAAGCTTCGGGTGAAGAGCAAGATGAATACCTATGGCACAGGAGATGAGGTCAAACTGCAGATAACTGGAGATCCTGGAGCTAGGGTTGGGCTGGTGGTGGTGAACAAGGCCACGCATGTCCTTAACAAGAACAGACTCACTCAGACGAAGGTGAAGGTCCTTCATCAGCATCTCAACAGCTTGTCATTAGCTTATAAATAATCTCTTTGCTGCTTTAGATCTGGGACGTCATAGAGAAGCATGACACCGGCTGTACGGCAGGAGGTGGGAGGGACAGTATGGGGGTTTTCAGTGATGCAGGTCTGATGTTTGAGTCACACAGTGCAGGGGGAACCAACACCAGAACAAGTATGTATATGTATATTTATAAAAATAATCCAGAGGTGCACTGTCCATATACATACAATTAAAATAATTTACTACAATAGATTTAGACATTTGAGATGTTTAGTGGCAAATTCACTGAAGTTAAAGGATTAGTCTACTTTTAAATAAAATTTTCCTGATAATTTACTCACCCCCATGTCATCCAAGATGTTCATGTCTTTCTTTCTTCAGTCAAAGAGAAATGAAGGTTTTTGATGAAAACATTTCAGGATTATTCTCCTTATAGTGGACTTCAATGGCCTCCAAACAGTTGAAGGTCAAAATTACAGTTTCAGTGCAGCTTTAAAGGGCTTTAAACGATACCAAACGAGGAATAAGGGTCTTATCTAGCGAAAAGATCGGTCATTTTAGAAAAAAATACAACTGTATATGCTTTATAACAAATTACACAAATTATCACTTTGCACGTCCTTCTGCTTTCCGTATTCTTCCAAAAGCTTACACTGTATGTCCTACGCCTTTCCTATTTTACTTGCAGAACGAACTAGGGAAGGTGTAGGACATACGGCGTAAACGTTTTGGAGAATACAGAAATGCGGTTTTGGCAGAAGCACTTAGAAGGCGAACATTTTTTTATATAAAGCATATACATTTACATTTTTTTTCGAAAATGACAGATCGTTTTGCTAGATAAGACCCTTATTCCTCGTCTGGTATCGTTTAAAGCACTTTGAAGCTGCACTGAAACTGTAATTTTGACCTTCAACCGTTTGGAGTCCACTCAAGTCCACTATAAGGAGAAAAATCCTGGAATGTTTTCATCAAAAACCTTAATTTCTTTTTGACTGAAGAAAGAAAGACATGAACATCTTGGATGACATGGGGGTGAGTAAATTATCAGGAAGAGTTTATTTGAAAGTGGACTAATCCTTTAATGGTTTACTGTATTTGCCCCTGAATGTCTTCATTGTCTATATGTTAACTAATTTAAACTGTTAAGATCAGCACTGGAAAAGCACTGCACCAAGTTAAATTGTAGTGAATTTCTCCCTCACACATTAGAGTGCCATATGCTAACTTCATTCTAATGAAATTTCCTCTAGCGCCGGAGTGTCCCGTCCTTGCAAAAAGAAGACGGAGAAGTAAGAAACTGCACTTATGATTCATACCTTTTAAAGATTAAAGAGTTCATCTCTGCTGTTAGATATGTTCATTGTAACTTGAATGGACACTGTATTGGAATAAATTAACATAAATTGAGGATTATCAGAATATGCCTGTAATGATCCAGCTATGATGTCTACAGAGCCCCTAAAGGGAAGTGGTGGTGGGAAAAAATATGAGAAGGGAGGACAAATAAGTCAATGGTTTTGCATTCTCTCGCAAATGTTTTGCATTTCTCCGAAAAACTTTCAGAAAATTAATAATTGGTGCATATCTCAAATTTTTATCTGTTACAACAGGCGATGATGATGATGACTATTACATAGACTCTGATGAGATCGTGTCACGTACACAGTTCCCTGAAAGTTGGTTATGGGAAGAGATTGATTTATGCGAGAATTGGTGAGTAGGAGACTTTTAGACACAAGCTGTGAGTTGATCCTCGTTCACACCCCTAGTGCCCCCCCTAGATACACCCTTAGCATTAGAAGAGAAGAGTACTTTTTCTTATATTTTCCTCATATCCCAGTCCAGCACCAGTCGCAGATAAAGTGATCTTCCTGGGAGACTCTATTACTACATGGCAGATCTTGGCTGTCAGTCTGTCACCAACACTTGGTAAGATGAAGCTGCAAATGCAGGATACATGGTCTGAAAAAACATCATCATCATAATTATCACCCCGGAGCTGCTGCTTTAAATCATTCTTTGTGTCTGTGTTCCTCCTCAAAGGCATCTGTGTGGCAGAACCTGAGGAGATCGTCATTTTTAAACAACTTTTCATCGACCTCAAGATGCCTTCTTCAGCTGTGCGCGGTGAACAACTGGAAATCAAGGCCATTATTCACAATTACACACCAAAGAAGCAGAAGGTAGATCAGATTTGATATTAAAAATGCATTCATATTTTATGGTATACATTAAAACCATTTGCATTGTAGTAACCATTTCTGCTTGAGTCAAATCATAGACATTTCAGAAATATCCTCTTTCATCACACATTTCATATTCAATTCGAATGCATTTACTTTGGAGGAAGTTTCCTTTAGGTATCGAAGTGATTTGTGTCTCGCTCTCCTGTTTTCAATAGGTGCGTGTGGAGTTTATGGAGACAGAAGATGTTTGTAGCCTTGCCAGTAAGAAAGGCAAATACAGAGTAATAGTAAATGTTGACCAAGACTCCAGCATAGCGGTTTCGTATGTGATTATTCCCATGACGCTGGGAGATCACATGATTGAGGTGATAGCTTCTGCATATGATTCTTTCCACACTTATGGAGTGAGAAAGACCCTGAAGGTGGTGGTACGTTTCATGGGAATTCTGTCAATTTTCATTTGATTTGGTCATTCGTCTATAATCAATAGATGTTTGTCATATTTTGAATGAATAAACTCTCTCTTTCAGCCGGAGGGTGTGCTGATTACAATGCAGAGTCAAAACGTGGAGCTCAATCCTGTTCAGAATGGTGAGATTTACTGTGAACCACAAATTAACACTACTGTGTTATACTTTCATTATACAACATTACACACATTGAACTTTCAGCCAATTATTAAAAAAACAATTTTATGAATATCATTATAGTTCCAGTCAATCAAGAGATCAGAATAAACTCTTATACTTTTCTTGTTACTCCTACTCTAACTCACAAAAAGCCTACAAAATTTTACCAATTCATGATTCTTCCTCCATCTTCCTGTTCTTTTCTGTTTCCCATCCCAAATGGAACAGGGGAGAAACCTATAGTTGTTAAAGCTGAATTACCAGCTGATCGGATTCCAGACACACCTGCTATCACCTACATCACAATTACTGGTAAGGAATGTTTGTAAAGCAGTGCATTGCATTTTACCAAATCCCTTAGCACTAACATTTTAAATTATCCTTTGACGTTTTTAAAAAGTTCTGTAAATGTAGAAAATAATTTGATATCATCACCTGTAAGAATATAAAAAGGTCATTTACAGTTAAAGTACAATCTGATCTTAAAGGTGCAGTGTGATTGGCTGATGGCAGTTGAAATGGGTACTGCAGTCCATATTCAAAATATTGGAGAGGGTTGTTTCTCCCACCCTGTCCTCCTCGCTCACGCTGAGTTTTAATATGCATCTGGGCATAGAGCTATTTATATGGATGCAGAGGCTTTTTTAGATCAGGTAGAATTTGCGATCTCTGACCTAGTTTGTTCGCTGGCTGCAATATGTTGTGTTTTCTGCCAACTGATAACCTGTTGTGGCGAAATACTATTGGGTGAATTTGCAGCAGGAGGAGCACACAGACCAAAACATGAACAGACATTCCACAAAACACAGATTTCAAAGTAAAATAACTGCCTGTAGCGTTGTTTTTGAGAAACAAGTATGTGACCTTGGAATGCTTCCTAAATATCTGCAAACATATTGTAGTATTTTTGTGCTTTAGTACAGTATTAGGATTAGTTCACTTTCAATTTCCAGATAATTTACTCACCCCCATGTCATCCAAGATGTTCATGTCTTTCTTTCTTCAGTCGAAAAGAAATTAAAGTTTTTGATGAAAACATTCCAGGATTTTTCTCCATATAGTGAACTTCATTGGAGCCCAAACGGTTGAAGGTCAAAATTACAGTTTCAGTGCAGCTTCAAAATGTTATACACGATCCTAGACGAGAAAAAAAGGGTCTTATCTAGAGAAACCATCACTCATTTTCAAAAAAAAAAAAAAAATTTATCTTGACACTAGCTCACTTCTTCTTCTCTATTTGAATTACAGCAGTGTAGACACTGCTAAGTATATTACTGGTTAAAGTTTGAACTAATTGTTATACTTGCACTAGCATATTGTATATGACAATGTAGTTCAAACTTTGACCTGTGGAGGGCAGTAATACACTTAGCAGCATCTACACTGCTGGAATTCTAATAGAGAAGAAGAAGAGAGCTAGTTCAAGGTGAGCGTTTATGGTTAAAATGTATAAAATGTTTAATTTTTTTTAGAAAATGAGCGATGGTTTCTCTAGATAAGACCCTTATTCCTTGTCTGGGATGGCTGTAAACTGTAATTTTGACCTTCAACCGTTTGGGCTTCATTGAGGTCCACTATATGGAGAAATCCTGGAATGTTTTCATCAAAAACCTTAATTTCTTTTTGACTGAAGAAAGAAAGACATGAAAATCTTGGATGACATGGGGGTGAGTAAATTATCTGGAAATTTTAATTTCAAAGTGAACTAATCCTTTAACTCTTTCCCTGCCATTGACTAAATTTTCATACTTTCCATGTTTTCACTGTAGAGGGCACTATTACACATATTCTGAAAAAGTACTGAATCTCCAGATCCAAAACACGTGCGAGGAAGATACAGAAACATGGGATATCAAACATGCATATGTAAAATAACACGCCTAATGTTAGTGAATGAAACGTCGACCCAGGACGAGCAATAGGACTGTGAAGCCTTGGGTTGCTGATGGACTCGTTCTACTCCATCTATGTTTTGATCATCGTTCTGAATCCGATCTGAATGTAGTCTTTGACAAGAACATGATTTTCTCAGCTTTTTGCTCAAAATGTTGCTTTTTTTAATTAAATTAAATATGCACATTCAAGTGTTGATAAAAAAGAATGCATGAAGCTAGAATAAAACGGGTTTTGTTTAAAAGCAGATGGTCTGTTCTTTCTTTTGATATATTGCATGTTCAGATATTCATACAACAATGTTCTGGGCGCCAAGAAATTTTTGTGAAAATGAACAAAAACGCTGGCGGGTAAAGAGGTAAACTTAAAGAATTTGAAACTGTCCAGATACAAAACCAAATAGTGTTGAGAATGTTACTAAATATTCACAGCCTGCATTCCCTCTTTTATGCCTCCAGGTGAAGAAATCTCTCAGAATGTCGAGCGGGCCATCAGTGGAGACTTTAGGCAGTTTATTGTCCAGCCCAGTGGTAATGGAGAGAAGAACATGATCTACATGACTCTACCTGTCATTGCAACTCATTATCTGGACAGCACCAATCAGTGGGAGGCTGCCGGAATGGACCGCCGTAAAGAAGCCATTAACCATATCAATACAGGTCAGCAGGATCCAACAAATGTAGGGTCTATTCAGGTTGATTGGGACACCTTTTCCTAGACATCTTAATGGCAAAAAGAGACCCAATCAACCTGAATTCACCCCTAAAGAAAATTAGATAAAATTAAAAAGAAAAATATAGGAAATAAATATAATTTCTTTTTTGTATGAAGGTTATCAGCAGCAGCTGAGCTTCCATAAATCAGATGGATCCTACGCTTCTGACGCAAACAGGCCGAGCAGCACATGGTAAAGTCATTTTTGTTTCATTTCAAGCCTGATTTCTCCTCTCTTACATATTTTATTTAATATTGTTTTGAATAGTAATAATAATTATAACTTAATTATTAATTTGATTTATTTATATCCTTCTGTTTGTCTGTTAAAGGCTGACTGCATATGTAGCTAAAGTCTTCACCATGGCCAAAAACTTTGTTGCTATAGAGCATAATGTG
The DNA here is from genome assembly GCF_024489055.1 of Chanodichthys erythropterus. NCBI lineage: Eukaryota > Metazoa > Chordata > Actinopteri > Cypriniformes > Xenocyprididae > Chanodichthys > Chanodichthys erythropterus. The sequence continues at coordinate 42,952,018 of NC_090232.1, forward strand.
ATCTGTAGCGCCATCAAGTGGCTGGTTCTCAACAAACAACTGCAAGACGGCTCATTTAAAGAGGATTCAGCTGTAACTCATGGAGAGATGGTGGTAAGTTGAATGTGGGATCTCGTATTGGGATCTCGCCTGAGAGCCCAATCACAGGTATAAATATGGAATCAGATCTCTAACAAGTGTCTCAAACAAGTGTCTCACAGCAGCCGCCGAGCGAACGCACAGAGTAATGTAATAACATAATTTTCAGCACACTCAAATGTATCTAATATGATAAACAGAGCTGCGTTACCTCATACTCATGACCAGGAAAGCGGAAGTGGCGCCGGCGACTGGCATAATAAAATTCCCGCTGCCTGGTTAGGCGTGTGTCGCTCCAGCGGCCTCGTTCAGCTCCCACAACACTCGGTCCTGCTCTGCTTTATACTACAATAACGTTAATAATTGCATCCATGAACATGATTTCTTCCCTATTCTTTTGCACCGTCCGTTGAGGTGAAGACCACATGTGCCAAGATTCCGCGCTCAGATTAGGCATCATCAAGCTACTCCTTTGGTTTGAGCTTCAGCGGACAGAAATCCTACATACTGCACCTTTAAATGTTTAAAACACACACATAATCTGATTGTTTCTGTGTTGTATTCTGTGATGTTGGGCTTTATTCCAGGGTGATGTACGAGGCAAAGATGCCGGTGCGTCTATGACGGCCTTTGTTGTGATTGCCATGCAGGAGGGCAGAGAGATCTGTGCTGGATCAGTTGGTGTAAGTGAATTTGTTTCACCACCAGTGGTGGCTTGTGGATTTTAAAACAGAGGAAGCAATGTAATTGTAGCGGTGTGGGGATCCTGTCCCAAGTAATTTTTATTTATTTTTATATTAACTGCTTTAAAATGTCTTTTTGGATCACATTTAGACATATAATGTAAAAAACGCAGCAAGAAAATATAATTTTCACTCACCTAAACTATCACTTGAAGAAAAATTCCATCCTTCTGTCCATAATTAAGGTAGTTGCTAGATTACCACAGGGAACAGTTCAAAATAATATCACGTAATTTAACAGAGGGAAAAGTCTCTGGTTATAGATTTGCCTCTCCCTCCCTTTCTCTAACTTTTCAGACTGGCTTTAGCATAGTTTTCTGAATGGCAGATTCAGCATGTTCAGGGAAGAACGGCGGTGCGGTGGTTTCAACTTCAGTGATATTTTATGGTGTTACAATGATGAAATTACATGATGAGACATGAGCGAAATAAATAATGGAGATTCAACATTAAATCATCCTCCTCCAATTTTCCACCTTAAAAGTTTGGTTAGGCTGTGGTTGCCTTAGTGCTTAATCCTGTTCTATGCATACATAGTTCAGTCATTTACAGGCACCAAAAAATCAGTAGTGGCAATAAAAACAATTCCCAATTAAGCAAATGCTGTATTTTGGAAACAAGACCAAAATATGCAACCTGCAACAGCTTGACTTATAAATGGACTGATTTTATAAACTTAACTTTTTTTTAAAAGTTAGTTTGTAGATCTGAGAAAATTTAACATTGCACACATCCTTTTATAGAGTCTGGATGAAAGTATCAGGAAGGCTGTTGCGTTCTTGGAAGGTCGACTTCCACAACTGACCAATCCTTACGCTGTTGCGTTGACGTCCTATGCCATGGCCAATGCTGACAAACTCAATAAAGATATCTTGATGAAACATTCCGGCCAAGGAGAAGGTCAGTAACAGCAACACGTCAACAATTAGTGTTTTTTTTCTTTATACAACATGAAACAATAAAACAAACCCAAGTGGAAATTCTGAAATAATTTTTTTTGTAAGTTTTGGTTTGTAATGATAGCTGCTTGTTGGTGTCAGAAACGGTAGTGGAATGAATAGCATTCCTGGTTTGTGTTTGAATCAGCCGGCAGGTCCTGGACTGTCCCTGGACAGCGTTATCACTCATTAGAGGCGACGGCCTATGCTGTGCTGGCGCTTGTGAAGGCCAAAGACTTTGATAAAGCAGGAGAGGCAGTGCACTGGTTGGCCAGACAACAGTCTCATTATGATGGTTCTGAAACCACACAGGTACACTAACATTTTATCATTTTACTGTGATAAACAGGTGCAGAATTTGTCTTTGAATGCTTCCTGTGCTTTCCAGGCAACCATCATGGTGTTCCAGGCGGTGGCAGAGTATCATACACAGGTGAAGGACAAACAAAATTTCATTCTGGAAGTGGAGCTGTCAGTGGCAGGAACAAGACATTTCAGACGTTCTATTACAAGAGAAAATATGCATGTTGCATGGTCTGAGAAGGTTGAGTAACTCTTTGGTCAATACATTTTTCGGGTATCTCTGTCAACATCATGTTTTTTATTACCTTGATAACATCTGCATTCACTCAACAGGTGGAGATCAATAAAGACTTCACTGTGACTGCTAAAGGAACTGGAACAGCCACTCTCTCAGTGAGCATTTATATGGTCAACAGCAAGAATAAAGCATTTGAACATCTAATCTGAGGCGTGCTGCTGTTTTCAGGTTCTGACGCTGTACTACGCTAGACCTGTTGAGAAAAAGTCTGACTGTACATTCTTTGATCTGACTGTTAAAATTGAGCAAGACTCAGAAGGTTAGTAACCCCTAATGTGACTTTTATGTGTTGAATCTTCTTTAACTTTTTTAATGACTTTATTTCCCTTTTAGTAAAACAAGAAGGAGCCATTGAATCATACAAGCTCACTATGGACTTCATGTATGTGAACAAATTTCCTAATATGTTCATTTTTATGCCAAGAACCCATTTTTATTTGTAATTAATCCACATGTGCTCATTTAGGTTGTTTTTACACTTGGTTTGTTTACTTGGTCAGAGCTCAAGAACATTTCATGATACATTTGCATCATGAACATAATTACTAGTGGCAGCAGATTTACCACCGTGACTAGATAATGACTCCAGCAGTGACTCAAACTTCACTGAGTTCTGCCGCGGATGCAACTTCAAATACAGATAATTCAGAAATGAGCAGCTCTGTTTTACAAACCTGATTCCAAAAAAGTTGGGACACTGTACAAATTGTGAATAAAAAAGGAATGCAATAATTTACAAATCTCATAAACTTATATTTTATTCACAATAGAATATAGATAACATATCAGATGTTGAAAGTGAGACATTTTGAAATGTCATGCCAAATATTGGCTCATTTTGGATTTCATGAGAGCTACACATTCCAAAAAAGTTGGGACTTTTTTGTACATATAAGGAACCGCTGGAGGACCAATTTGCAACTGGCAACATGATTGGGTATAAAAAGAGCCTCTCAGAGTGGCAGTGCCTCTCAGAAGTCAAGATGGGTAGAGGATCACCAATTCCCCCAATGCTGCGGCGAAAAATAGTGGAGCAATATCAGAAATTAGTTTCTCAGAGAAAAATTGCAAAGAGTTTGAAGTTATCATCATCTACAGTGCATAATATCATCCAAAGATTCAGAGAATCTGGAACAATCTCTGTGCGTAAGGGTCAAGGCCAGAAAACCATACTGGATGCCCGTGATCTTCGGGCCCTTAGACGGCACTGCATCACATACAGGAATGCTACTGTAATGGAAATCACAACATAGGCTCAGGAATACTTCCAGAAAACATTGTCGGTGAACACAATCCACCATGCCATTCGCTGTTGCCGGCTAAAACTATATATCAAAAAAGAAGTCATATCTTAACATGATCCAGAAGCGCAGGCGTTTTCTCTGGGCCAAGGCTTATTTAAAATGGACTGTGGCAAAGTGGAAAACTGTTCTGTGGTCAGACGAATCAAAATTTGAAGTTCTTTTTGGAAAACTGGGATGCCATGTCATCCAGACTAAAGAGGACAAGGACAACCCAAGTTGTTATCAGCGCTCAGTTCAGAAGCCTGCATCTCTGATGGTATGGGGTTGCATGAGTGCGTGTGGCATGGGCAGCTTACACATCTGGAAAGGCACCATCAATGCTGAAAGGTATATCCAAGTTCTAGAACAACATATGCTCCCATCCAGACGTCGTCTCTTTCAGGGAAGACCTTGCATTTTCCAACATGACAATGCCAGACCACATACTGCATCAATTACAACATCATGGCTGCGTAGAAGAAGGATCCGGGTACTAAAATGACCAGCCTGCAGTCCAGATCTTTCACCCACAGAAAACATTTGGCACATCATAAAGAGGAAGATGCGACAAAGAAGTCCTGTTGTATTCTGAATAAAATATTGAAATTTGAAACTTCCACATCATTGCATTCTGTTTTTATTCAAAATTTGTGCAGTGTCCCAACTTTTTTGGAATCGGGTTTGTATACTACAATATAATAATTCTGCCATCAAACGGACTCGGGTTCGCACCAAAAGCTCTAGTGTGAAAGCAGCCTTAAACACAGAATCAGTTGATGGAGGAAAACTGTAGACCTACAAATCATGTTAATAAAATCTGCTCTTGATCTGTCCTTCACAGCTATAAAAGCAATAAAACCGATGCCACCATGACTATTCTGGACATTGGCATACCAATGGGATTTAATGTGGAAAACAAAGATCTTGAAAAGGTATTGTGCAGATAAACTGATGCAGTGATGCCTCATATTTGTGCAGCAATGAGTAAATGACTCCATTCATACTGAACCTCCATAAACATAAACATACCCACTATGTTAAAATTGTGTCTTAAGAACGAGTTTGACCAACTAGCAGTTAGACAAGACAAGCTGTAATCAGTCTTAAATAATTTTCCGATTTAAATAAGACCGATCTACCTTTTTATGTAACCAACTTTAGGATCAGTTTTGAAGAAAAAAATTAGTTGACTAGCTTCAACTGCACTGACCATATCGAACGAGTACAAAATTTAACTAAATTGAGCTGAATTTAGTTAATTTGAATTTGTTTCAAAACTGATTAATTTTACAACATTAACACTGTTATGTTTCCTGTTTTATTAATGTGAAGCTGCTTTGAAACAGTCTATATAAAATGCACAATAGGTGAGTTTACTTGACTGTGCATGTGGAGCATCTAACAAACATCTGCAGACAGGATATAAAGCATTTTGATTATATCATGTATTGTTTATTATTTCTCCTTTTCTTGGCCTCAGTTGTCCACAGGGAAAGAGAGATTCATTCAGAAGTTTGAGATGGACAAAAGGCTGTCAGAGCGAGGATCCCTCATCCTCTACTTAGATAAGGTATTTCAGCCACTGTTGCCAACTATTGTCTCGGGAGAAGCTGCTAGAGGCAGGTCAATTTGTTGCTAATAGTTACAAAATTATGTTGTGATGTCATTGCGTGATGACATCACTACATAATGATGTAAAACCGCATCATTATGTAGAATTGCTGTGTTCGAAATACTTCTATAATTGAAAACTTCCCTATTAAATAGTATGCAAAAAACAGTATGCCAACAGAGTAGTATGTCTGAATTCACATTATTCAAAAAACAGTAGCCAGAAAGTCTCCGGACGACCTACTACTTCCAGCGAGATTCTGAAATATGCATTCAATGGACACTTTACTGTCCCATGAGGACACATGACAACGACAACATGGAGTATGTAGTACATATGAATTTCATTCAAACTTTGAAAGTAAGTTTCAAACCAAATGTAGTACCAACTGTATACTTCTACCTACTTTATATTTTTGGCATTTAGAGAAAAATGTGTACGTATTTGAGTTAGCACAAGCTCAAATTTAGCATATTTTAAGCTCAAGAGAAAGTACTTGAGTACTTGTAATTGAGTTGCAAGAAAAAGTATGTGAACCACTTGCAGAATCTGTGAAAATGTGAATAATTTTAATAAAATAAGAGGGATCATACAAAATGCACGTATTTTTTTTATTTAGTACAGTCCTGAGTAAGATATTTTACATAAAAGATGTTTACATTTAGTTCACAAGACAAAACAATAGCTGAATTTATTAAAATAACCCTGTTCATAAGTATGTGCATCATTTGTTCTTAACACTGTGTGTGGTTACCTGATGATCCACGATTTTTTGTTTTTTTTGTGTGATAGTTTTTCACGAGTCTCTTGTTTGTTCTGAGCAGTTAAACTGAGCTCTGTTCTTCAGAATAAATCTCCAGCTCCTGCAGATTCATCAGTTTTCCACCATCTTTTGCATATTTGAACCCTTTCCAGCAGTGACTGAATGATTTTCAGATCCCTCTTTTCACACTGAGGACAACTGAGGGACTCAAACACAACTATTAAAAAGGGTTCAAACATTCACTGATGCTCCAGAAGGAAACACGATGCATTAAGAGTCGAGGGGTGAAAACTTTTGAACAGGATGAAGATGTCACAATTTTTCTTATTTTGTTTAAATATCATTGTTTCTCATTTAGTACTGCCCTTCAGAAACTACAGAAGATACTCACATGTTTTTTAAAAAAATTAAGTAAAATTAACCTTGATATTTGAATTCAAATGTTTTCACCCCTTGGCTCTTAATGCATCGTGTTTCCTTCTGGAGCATCAGTGAATGTTTGAACCTTTTTTAATAGTTGTGTTTGAGTCTCTCAGTTGTCCTCAGTGTAAAAAGAGGGATCTCAAATCATACAGCCACTGCTGGAAAGAGTTCAAATATGCAAAAGATGCTGAAAAATCAAAGAATCTGCAGGTGCTGGAGGATTTGTCTGAAGAACAGAGCTCAGTTTAACTGCTCAGAACAAACAAGAGACTCATGAACAACCATCACAAAACAAAAAAACAGTCATGGATCATCAGGTAACCACACACAGTATTGAGAATCAATGGTTCACATACTTATGAATGGGGTTATTTTAATAAATTCAGCTGTTTTTTTCTTTGTCTTGTGGACTGCAAACATTTTTTATGTAAAATATTTTACTCAGGACAGTACTAAATAAAAAATAGCATGCATTGTGTATGATTCCTCTTATTTTATTAAAATTATTCACATTTTGACAGACTCTGCAAGTGGTTCACTTACTTTTTCTTGCAACTTTATAAAGCCTGTGGCTGTAATGACTTTACATTTTAATTTGTTTTCTGTCAGCTATGCAACATACAACTGTCTTTGCTGTGTAAACGCAGCTATATTATTTGTTGCTTGTGCAAATGTTAGCACGGAAAGTTTCCAGTGTAAAATATGATATTTAGTAATGCAGTTGCCTTGGTTTCTGTATTTTTAGGTTTTGCATATAGAACCACAAAAAATTTCCTTCAGAATGTACAAGATGTTTGACGTGGGTCTGCTTCAACCTGCTGCAGTCACAATATATGAATATTACTCACCCGGTAAGCTATTGGTGCACGGCATAAACACATACACACACTTCTGTTAAATTAAACCGGTCATTTAGTTCCATTAATAATGGCACTAATTATTTATTATGACAATAATTATCTGGTCTCATAGTGCTAGAAAGAGTCATCTTTTGTTAAACTTGTGTGTGTGTTTTTTTTTTTTTTTTTTTTTTTTAGATGCTCGCTGTACAAAGTTCTACCACCCCGAAAGGGCAGATGGCGCTCTTAAAAGAGTGTGCAAGGGAGATTTGTGCTATTGTGCAGAAGGTATTGTGTTATTACTTTTACGTTTATTCTTTCAACAGATTCTTTTATCCAAAGCAGCTTATACATGAGAAAGATCACAAGCAATTTGCCATAAAAGCCAAAAAGTGTTCAATGAAACAGTTTAAATGATCTTTTACTTCATTCTCTCATCAAATGTATGATTATCTAGGTTACTTTTTATGAATGGGGGAAAAACTTTTTGTCGTATATATGTTATGAATATGTGTGTTTGTGTATAAATATCAGAAAATCAACATCTCATAACACAGAAAATTGCAGCTACCAGAAGAATGGAGTCAGATGGCAGGGTCATTTGGTTGAAGACTGTGAATCTGACATGGATTATGGTAAAAACATGTTCTTCTTCCTCAGTCATTGAGATCCAGTCCACAGCTATGATGCTTATAACAATGTATCGTTGACAGTTTATAAAGTCACAGTATTGGATGTGGATCTGTTACTGGACTCTGCCATCTACGACATGAAGGTGCAGCAGGTGCTGAAAGAAAGTACGGTTCAATATTCCTGTGTGTCCATCAAAGTAAAAGTAATGCATGTTTTTAGAGCGTGTAACTCTTGAACTGTGGCTGAAGTTTGGACGTCCCGGTGTCCTATAGGCACTGATGATAAGAAAGTTGAGGGGAAAGTGAGACCATTTTTGGCTCCTACCAGTTGGAGAGACCATTTAGAACTGAAACAAGGCGAGTCGTACCTCATCAAGGGAAAATCCACTGACCTGTCACAACAAGGAGGAAGGTAAGTGTTTGTACTTCCTACAGGATTCTGCTTGTGCAAGGACATGCACAACTATGGAAACTAAGTTGGGTAAAACATCAAGAAGTGCACGTTAGTGTCACATTTGTGTATTTAATGACCACTAATGATTGCATGTTTTCTGTTATTTTTAGTCTGAAGTACATCTTGAGAGAGCATACCTGTATTAAATACTGTCCCACAAGAGAGGAAAGCCTTATTCCAGAATACAGGAAGCAGTACATCAGCATCTCTGCGCTCCTGTATAGGCCCTTTAAAGAAATATCTCAACCCTCTAAATCACAAGTAAATCACTTGCCTATGCGATTAAATCTTCACTCTGGGCGACTAAATAATGTCTATCATTTGCTATTGGCTAATAATTTATAAGAATTTACTCACCTGCGTGTGTTAGAGACTAAGGATAAGTTTAGCATAGATATATTTTCACTTGCTGAACACTCTGACTGAGCGTTTGAGAATTTTATTCTCCATCAAGCAATTTCAATTCATCTTAATGGATGCACCTGTACTGTATCAAAGTCCCTTTAAGACAAGTCATTTCACTCAGCGGCCATCTTTAAAAAAGCCTCTCGGGCATTCAAGTGCAGCTCCTATCTCTTTTAATGGGGAAACGAAGGCTGCGTCTGAAAACTGGAAAATGCCTTCAGAGGACACATTTCAAGGTAGTAAGACATCAAGGCACGTCCGAATCCAATGTTAGCTTCACTTCCTCTCTCATGAGATACCTTCATCTGATCGATTTTTGAAGGAAGCATAGATGTATCCTTAGCTGCCTTTGATATCCCACAATCCTGGGCTTTCCATTCTGTGACAGTTGAGCTAGAAAAATAAAGATGGCGTCCGAAGATTGCATTTGCTGCTCAGTTTGTGTATAAATGTACGATTTTGATCAACATATTTCAATTTTGATATCATTTCTATTGAGAAATTACTACTGTAGTAATTAAATATTTGTTTAGTTCTCACCAAAGCTCGCGCTATATTGCTGTAGATCATTAAACTGTTACACTGCCTCAGAAGTCTGTCCGAGGTACCTTCATGCACAAACGCTGCCATACAAGTCATTCTCTTATAAGACAGCGAGGCAGCAAGACAGCTACCTAGGATTTCGGACGCAGCCATCAAATTATCCAGAGCTGGTTGCTAAAGCATTCGATTAAATACTTAAAATTGCCAATGAAATCTGACAACAATTTTCTCATAAGCTTTGTTTCTAAACGCTGGAATCATGACCAAAAAACTGTATTTTTCAGGCTGGATCGGGCTAATGCGAATGAGCAGTCCTAAATGTGCGTCTTGTGCCTCATTTTTGACAGAGGCGGTCATTGGAGCTTCTAACGGCCGCTGCAGGGACGCGATGACTTTACCAATTGGCGATTGGCTCTTATTTAGAAGGCGGGACTTATTCCGCCACATTGGAAAAGGAGGTCCTGTTACTCAATATGCGTTCTTCAGCGATCTTGGGTCCTTGGCTGCGTCCGAAATCCTAGGTAGCTGTCTTGCTGCCTCGCTATCTTATAAGAGAATGACTTGTATGGCAGCGTTTGTGCATGAAGGTACCTCACGAAACTGATTTCGGACAGACTTCTGAGGCAGTGTAACAGTTTAATGATCTACAGCAATAAAGCGCGAGCTTTGGTGAGAACTAAACAAATATTTAATTACTACAGTAGTAATTTCTCAATAGAAATGATATCAAAATTGAAATATGAAAAAATCGTACATTTATACACAAACTGAGCAGCAAACGCAACTTTCGGACACCATCTTTATTTTTCTAGCTCAACTGTCACAGAATGGAAAGCACAGGATTGTGGGATATCAAAGGCAGCTAAGGATACATCTATGCTTCCTTCAGAAATCGATCTGAGGCATCTCATGAGAGAGCAAGTGAAGCTAACACTGGATTCGGACGTGCCTTGATGCCTTACTACCTTGAAATGTGTCCTCGGAAGGCAGCATTTTCCAGTTTTCTGACGCAGCCCTTGTGTTCTTGCTTTACGTCATCATCAACCGTCGAAGTTCATTCCAATAGAGTGCCCCAGGGATGACGCGTTTTTGTAGGCAAAACCCAGAAGCGAGTTAGCATTTTAGGACTTCCGGTTCCAACGCCGTAAAGTCTATGGGTTTTTTGAATGGGTTTTTGCTAAATCGCCTGAAATAAGGTCTGTGGTTATCAAAGCCTCTAAATACTTTCACATTTTGATCTATGACACTAAAACACACCAGATATAACCAACTTGTGGGTTTTTAAACTTTTACTGTGTCTTCAAATCGGCGGTTGCTAACAAATTGCTAAAAGGGACTACTTCCTTTGGCGGGGACTTTAGACGTCATCATTAAAAACGGTACATTTGGACAGCATTTCTCATGAGAAAGTGGATAAGTATTCATACACAGAGCATATATAATCAGTGAGCATGTTTTTAAATAAAGTTGCTTTCTAAATAAAGTTTGAGGAAGCTTGGTGGTGACGACGTTGATCCGCGACCATGGTGTGCTGTAGTCAGTTTATAGCCTACTGTAAGCCTTTTATATCTGACCACTTTATTTAGGCTTCAAAATCTATAAATGGTGTGTTAACTTGTAAAGATTATCTTGATAGACAAAACATGTAAGTGTCATAACCCTTTGTTAAACACAGAGCTTATTTTCTGCGATTTTCCAAAAGTCTATGGGAAAAATGCATAGGCTTTCGATCGAGGGAACCCGTGCGCCGCTAACTTCCGGGTTGGCCTACAAAAACGCGTCATCCCTGGGGCACTCTATACTCAAGAACGGAGGACGCATGAAAGTACCCGGATGTGTTCTTGATATCGAGGATGCATCGAATGCAAACTTGAGAGAATCGAACCGTTAAAAATCCCAGAAGACGCTGCGGCGGTCACCGTACGGAAGCCTGTAAGCTTTGAAGTTCTCGTGAGATTCCAGCTACAAATACGTGACGGCTCGTGAAAGTAAACCGTTTGTTTTGCTTAATTTTAATAAAATGATAACCTGAATAAAGCCTGCAGTATTTTTATTGGCATATAAAAAATTATCTTAACATTGACAAAGCATAACAGCCAAAGGCTACTCATTTTCATAAATACACGCGGTGAAATAAAAAGATATAAAATGATATGAAAACAATGTCTATAATAATATGAAAGAATTTATTTAAACAGGTTATGACAATTGTTTGTGATGTTATGTTGTATTTACTGTGCATTAGCCACTTATAAGATGCTGGGACGGTCAGTTGAGCAACAAGACCGCAGCACATCTCAATTCTTAAATGATGCGTTCTCTGTCCTCGCGTCCTTCCGAGACCGTTCTTTCAAGGTCGCCTGGCAAGACCGGACTCCACAAGAACGCAAGTCCGTTCTCTGCGTTCGGGGCGTTTCCCAATTTTGGGGTATTGTCACACGGGAATAGATGTTTTTCAACCTCTTTGCCTGATTTGCTCAAATCGAGTTGGAGATTTCCAGAAAAACAATAGTCTTGTATATGAATGTAAGTGTATTGTTGTAAACTAGCAGTTGTTTAACGTTTCTTTTGCGTGAATATGCTTAGAAAATAATGCACACCCGAGGTGTATCCGCTTGGTGTCGTGGCCGAGTTACCACATCGGGTGTGCATTATTTTCTAAGAATTCAACAGCCGTCGTCAATTATTCCTTACTTAATGCACAGCAAGCCATGGATTATCCATTATATATATGTATGTATAAACTAAAAAAATGTACTTGTCACTGGCGATTCTATTGCCAAGGTGTCATAAAGGGGTTATATGTGTTACATAATTCTATAGTATAAGTATTCTTGATTACAGGAAATGTAACATTATCTCTTGCATTCATCAGGTCAGAGAGGAGGATCGTTTAATTAAAGCCTGTGAATATGGCATAGATTATGGTAAATGCATGTTCTCCTTCCTCAGTCACTGACTCCTTCATCCAGTCTCACAGCTGATGCTAATAACAATATAACACCTATCATTGACAGTTTATAAAGTCACAGTGATGCGGATGGATCTGGCTCAAGACTCTGATATCTATCACTTAAAGGTGGACATGGTGCTGAAAGAAGGTACGGTTCATTATTCCCATGTTTCCATCTAAGTATATTAAAATATATAACGGTTCCTGTTCTGTCCTGTAGGCACTGATACTGACGCTGAGGAGAAAGTGAGACCCTTTTTGGCTCATCCCACGTGCAGAGAACATATGGGATTGAAACAAGGCAAATCATACCTTATCATGGGCACTGTACTGCTAAACCAGCCAAGGTAAGTGTTAGTTCTTCCTACAGGATTCTGCTTTTGCAAGAAGGACACACAACCAGGTAAATTTAGCATGTAACAGAGCTTAATACTGACGAGTGTGTGATATTATCTCTGTTACTAATTTGTCGCACTATATGGGTAAAGACTGATTTAATTCACATAGAATTGCTGTACAAGTCATTTGTTAGACCAATGAAAACGGAATCAGACTTGGGTAAAATATCAAGAAGTGCACATTAGCATCACATTTGTGTATTTAATGTCCATTAATTGTTGTTAATACCATGTGTTGTGTTGTTTTTAGTGAGCAGTACATGTTTGGAGAGCGGACCTGGATTGAATACTGGCCCACAAGAGAAGAAGGACAAACTCAAAAATACAGGGAGCAATACATCGGCATCACTGAACTCCAGGATGTCCTCCGCAGAGAAGGATGTGCTGTATAGTATTACAGAAAATGTAACCAAGGCCGGCCCAGGCTCTGTTGGTGCCCTAGGCGAGATTTCATATTTCCGCCCGCCAACATTTTTCAAAACTTTATTATAACATGACATAACATACTGACAAGTATTAACATAAATAAGTAGTAAATAAATAAAAACAAAAAATTGACTTAGTCACCTGAAGAATAACACAAAAATGTAATTAGAAATTAAAGTGCAAATCAACAAAAAAGTGCAAAAAAATGGATCTTTAAAAGATGTTCGTCATGCATGCTGTATGCATGCTTCGAATTATGTGAGTAAAGTATTTATTTTGATGTTCACGTTTGATTCTGTGTGAGTTTGAGGCTATGCTCTGTGGCTAACGGCTAATGCTACACTGTTGGAGAGATTTATAAAGAATGAAGTTGTGTTCATGAATTATACAGACTGCAAGTGTTTAAAAATGAAAATAACGACAGCTCTTGTCTCCGTGAATACAGTAAGAAACAATGGTAACTTCAACCACATTTAACAGTACATTAGCAACATGCTAATAAAACATTTAGAAAGACAATTTACAAATATCACTAAAAATATCATGTTATCATGGATCATGTCAGTTATTATCGCTCCATCTGCCATTTTTCGCTGTTGTTCTTGCTTGCTTACCTAGTCTGATGATTCAGCTGTGCACAGATCCTGACTGCTGGCATATGCAAATATTGGGGTCATACATATTAATGATCCCGACTGTTACGTAACAGTCTGTGTTAGGTTGAGATCCGCATGTTTTCCGGAAGTCTTTTAAACAAATGATATTTATATAAGAAGGAGGAAGCAATGGAGTTTGAAACTCACTGTATGTCATTTCCATGTACTGAACTCTTATTATTCAACTATGCCGAGGTAAATTCAAATTTTGATTCTAGGGCACCTTTAATATAATTATAGCATACCCATATCATTTCCATTTTGTGCATACAGTGGTAAATGGCACACTTAAATTATTTTAATTCATGAACGCTAGATTATAGTCCTGGTCATGGTCTTTTTCTTCATTTAGTGCACTTTTTGGTGAATTAAAAGCAAGCAGTAATGTAACTGAAATTAAAACAACATTACAGAAGCTTACATTTATTTTAAAGAAAATGAAGTAAAATTAAATAAGCAGTTAACTCAAGCAAAAATGGTCCACAGTGTCAGTGTTGCCAGTTAAGATGTTCTAAAAATACTATTTCAAAAAAACTGCATAAACATCACGGGCTAATACAGTGATTAACTTGTGATTCTTCTATATTGCTTTTTTTCTGCTCCTCTTCTTTGCTTTACTTCCTGCCTTTTGCCCCTGATACTTTTCTTATTTCACTTATTTTTTTAAATTATGCTTGATATGAGCACATAAATGGTAAAACTATTTTAACTGTGTGCGCCATGAATAATAAATGCATTATGACTATGTATTATAATTACATCATGACACAAAAAGTGTTTAAATGTCAAACATGACATGTTGTCAAATCTTATGATTTTTCATTGATGTCAGTTTTATTTTATTCTAACATTATTTTAATCAGTTCGATGATCAATCAGTACTAAAAATGTTAATTGTCAGTATTTGCTTAAAGGATTAGTTCACTTTCAAATGAAAATTTCCTGATAATTTACTCACCCCCATATCATCCAAGATATCCGTGTCCTTCTCTCTTAGGTCAAAAAGAAATTAAGGTTTTTGATGAAAACATTCCTGTATTTTTCTCCATGTAGTGGACTTCAATGGCCTCCAATCAGTTGAAGGTCAAAATTACAGTTTCAGTGCAGCTTCAAAACGTTCTACACGATCCCAGACGAGGAATAAACTTGACTTATCTATAGAAACCATTGCTCATTTTCTAATTTTTTTTTTTTTTTTAATTTTTATACATTTTAACCATAAATGCTCATCTTGAACTAGCGCTCTTCATCTTCTTCTCTATTAGAATTCTGGCAGTGTAGACACTGCTAAGAGTAATACTGCCCTCCACAGGTTAAAGTGTGAACTAATTGTTATATACTTGCACAAGCATATTTTATGACAATTGAGTTAAATATGACTGAGTTTGTCCCTGAATGTAACATTATCTCTTGCATACTCATCAAATTAATCTTTATAATAACACTATGTATAAAAATATTGTTTCTTTATTGTTCTTTGTAATAGTATCAATATGTTGTTTTAATTTCGTAAGAAAGTTTGTTCTGCCTCTGTTAAGGCCCTTTCATACTTAACACGACGCAAAGATGCGAGGCGAATTGCGGAAGAGCGGACCTTTCACGCTGAACACGATACGACAGATCATCATCTGCTAATTCACGCCTGCACGCTAGGTGGCGCCGACCAACAGTGCATTTGTTCTAATGTATGTCTTGTATCGTCCGCTGCATACAGCGTTAAATTATATGGAGGACCAAATTACTCAAAATGAATAATAAAATAGATAATGGGTTAATAAAACAACAATTAAATGTACCAGTTTATTCTGAAATAATTCAATAATTATCAAATAAATGAACTATTAATTAATCATATAAATCAATCAATCAATAAATGTATTTATTTTGTAAAATTCCATGAAAACATTTAATTGTTTTAATTTATTTCACAATATCCTCTTTCATACACTGTTATTGTTTAAATATCTTTATCTTTTTTTTTTTTTTTCACAATTAAATTAGCTTTTTCAGAAAGCCGTTTTTCATAATAATTTGCTGAATTTATGAATGACCCCTATTTGACGAATCATGTATTTCCAAAGCACGATTTTCTCAAAGATTCTAATAATAGAGGACATTTCACAAATGCCAATCAACAGGCAGTGGGCGGTGCTTGGCGCAAATAGATCGTTTGCACATGACGTCATTGCTGCAGCACAAGGAGTGATTTTTCTATGTAGGAATCCTATTGCAAACTCTAATTTCCTATGTTTTGCGTCTTTTGTGGTTGCTCAAATCTATCAAACCGAGAAACCCAAGTTTAATAGATCCATATCGCAGTGTGATAAAGTAATGATCTTATAGGATGGCTAAAATCATGCAGTGTATCCAGGGCTTTAGGTCTGGCAAGGTGAACTGAAAGATTGGAAACGAATATGGCTGTAGGACTTGATCAAGTTAAAAACACACTGCTTTCATTTGCAGATGAAGTAGAAGGGAATGTTTTATTTGGTGATGCTCTCTTATCTGGATTAGACAACATAAAGGATCTGCTATTGGCAAATAAGTGCGTCAGAGGATCTAGAAATTGACAACTACATATGGAACCTTTTACAAGGGACTGAACGCAGAGTTCTTGTACATGAGTAGATGAACACTGTAAATACTGACTCTAAATCACATTTCATTATTATCATTATTGTTTCCCATATGCCATACGTGAAAAACTAATCTACAAATGCTGAAGCAGCAAACTATGCGAAACAGAATTTGTCACTGCCAATACTTTCGCCCACTGCTCTTATTCTTTTACTCGCTATTCGTAAATTCCTTAAAACTAAATTGATTGATTGATTGACCGTTCATTTATTTTTGAAGGGTCTTGATTATTTTCAGAAAATTCTGGTAAACCACCCCACTTCCAGACCCTTGAAACAAACCAAGTGTGTGAACACAATGTATCTCACAGATAAAGGCTGTGTGAATAAAAAGTGCAGTTTATTTTACACACAACAATGGATTTCTGTAAGGCTTCAACAATTAATCAATTAAAAATCATAAAACCATTCAACATCATTTTAGTGACACATTACAAAGCATAAGTCAACATGCGGTGCAAAAATAAAATCACTCATATGCAATTAAGGCTTGACTAAACAATGTAGCATGTTCCCCCAAATAAAAAACTAAGATTTCTATTGTTATGTAAAATAATGAAAATGTACAAAATAAAAGTAAGTATCTGCAGTAGAAAATAATGTTTACATCATCTTGAGAGGATCTGGTTCACTCAAATTAAAATCACACAGCTCATTCCCTGAGCGGCTTTGACACCTGAGAATTGACAAGATATTACTGTACATTCACAGTGATCATATACTGTTCATAGTGCAAACACATGTCATATCCTTTCAGATATTCAGATCAATAAAATGTGTTAAGCAAATGAATAAGATTTATCTTAAAATCATAAGAGGTCTTGTTTTTTGAACAGCCGTCTCATGTACTGGCTGGTTGTCTTGACTGGGCCGTTTATGACCGGAGTATCAGTGAACTCCACCACGCAGGAACCTGAGGAGCACGGTGCCGACTCCAGCTCCAGTACGGTTATGTTGTTTTGGACGGAGGTGCTGAGCAGGTTGGCTGGGACAAACAGGGTCACCTGTGGCCCACGGGAAGGCCAGTAGCGGCCCACGTTAAAACCGTTAATCCACACTTGGCCCTGGAATAAAAAAAAGCATTTTATGATCCTTTATATTTTCACCAGCACTAATTTCTGCACATTTGTAACTGGATTTCATTATAGCCAACAGCAGCGGTTATGAGTCTTACCTTCCTCCAGTTGGGAAACTGGATGTACGTGTCCTGAGGGAGGTCAGGAATGCCGTCAGGGATGAGGAAGCTGCCAGCGTAGAAGGTTGGAGGTGAAAGAGCAGGAGGAGGTGTGGTGGAGGTCAAGGAGATGGATCTGCTCGATGCCGACAGCAGCCCCTTACGCACTGCTTCATCTATACTCAGAGAGTACACCGTCCAGTTACCCAGAATATCAGCACCCAGAGTCAGATTAAACACCAGACCCTGAGGGACAGAGAGAGAATATGAGTCAGAATTTTTCTGTGGGATTTATGAGATTGTAGATTGTCAGCTACAGGGAAACTATAGACACCAAGAACGATAACTTATATTAGTGTCCACATCAGCAGACGATATTGTTCTGTTTATTCTAAAGCCCAAAGTATACTTCACTTTTTAAAGGTGCTAAAGAGGATGTTTTGTTTTATACATTTTTGCAATATTACTTGAAACTGTCTTTAATAACTGATAAAAGACTATTTATTAGGTGCACTGAAAGGAATAATATTAATATACATCATCTGTGCACAAGGTAGGGCCTTAAAGGGATAGTTCACCCAAAAATGAAAATTTGATGTTTATCTGCTTACCCCCAGTGCATCCAAGATGTAGGTGACTTTTTTTCTTCAGTCGAACGCAAATTATGATTTTTAACTGCAACCGCTGCCGTCTGTCAGTCAAATAATAGCAGTAGATGGGAACTTCAACTATAACAGTAAATAAAACTTGCTTAGACAAATCAAAATTAAAACCTGCGGCTCGTGACGACACATTGATGTCCTAAGACACGAAACGATCGGTTTGTGCGAGAAACCGAACATTTTTTATATAATTTTTTAACTCTAATACACCACTATGTCCAACTTCGTTCAGCTTCCGGCTAGTGAGGTCTGATCGCGCTCTGACAACGGAAGTGATGTCTCGCGCTCATTGAAGTATATGGGCGAGACATCACTTCCGTCATCACAACGCGTTTTTTGACCTCACTAGCCGGAAGCTGAACGGAGTTGGACATAGTGGTGTATTAGAGTTAAAAAATTATATAAAAAATGTTCGGTTTCTCGCACAAACCGATCGTTTCGTGTCTTAGGACATTAATGTGTCGTCACGAGCCGCAGGGTTTAATTTTGATTTGTCTAAGCAAGTTTTATTTACTGTTATAGTTGAAGTTCCCATCTACTGCTATTATTTGACTGACAGATGGCAGCGGTTGCAGTTAAAAATCATAATTTGCGTTCGACTGAAGAAAAAAAAGTCATCTACATCTTGGATGTACTGGGGGTAAGCAGATAAATATCAAATTTTCATTTTTGGGTGAACTATCCCTTTAAAAACATCAGCCAATCGATCATCGCGTAAATGTTTTTGTCCGGAGACAGGAATAACAACTGCAGATTATGAGTTACCTGCGGTGAGTCCCACATAATGAATCCACTAATACGACACAGCGAATGCCAGTGGTAAACACTCGTGTTCCAATACTCGTGCACGAGTTTTGGGAGGCGTTCCCTCGAAATTCTTACTAATGCGCTCATTTCAAAAACTCAGTAATAGTCTTTGGATTCTCAGTCGACAAAAAGATCCTCTGTAGCACCTTTAAGCACATAGTGCGCGTGACGTGAATTTCAGAATCAGAAGAGTACACGCGTACTGTATGCGCACGTCAGATTTTTGTATACTCACATACTTGTACGCACAGATTGCACATGGGCATTAAATTTATTTTTGCAGTAATTAGTTTATCCACAAGGTGGCAATCATGCCCTGGGGGTATCAATTCACAAGGTATTTGAAGAATACCTGCTTAAACAGAACGGAACGCATGCAAGCTACAGCGACGATGGAGGCCTACATAGACGAGAGATTGTGTAAAGACGTTAGAAAGTACCCTCATATGTACAACTCTAGCATTAAATACAAAGATGTTTACATGGGTTGTAACTCGTGGCGAGAGATTGCTCAAAACTACGTACTGTGAACACGTACAGGTCGAATGAAGTATACTTTGCAAAGCTGTGCACGTAAAAAACTAAGTATACCCAGGGCTTAAGTGCATACTTGTCTGTCACTTTAAACGCTCGAGCTCGTTACAGCAGGATGGATTCTGATTGGCTGTCAATGTTTTTATCGTTCATCAACTGGATTAAATAATTCTGAAGTTGATTCCAACTATATTGTTTCTTCTGTGCCGTTATCGTTATAGCTGTGGTGTGAACTCTGCTATTCTTTAATATTTTAGAACTAAATCTTTATTGTTATCTTTATAGTTATTCTTGGTGTGGACGGGCATTAATTCTGATTAGTTAGAAAGGATATAACAACTCAGGTAAGAATAAGCTGAGGGACTGAGAATTAGTGAAATGAAAGTTTTGGTTGCCTTGAAGTCATTAATTTCTCTGCCGTAGTTGATTCTGCCCATATTCTCCACTAGGATGTCCACACGGCTGCCAGCTTTTCCCATTATATTGATGGTGAGTGCCTTGTTCCGCTCCAAAATACCAGCAGAAACCTAAACAATGAATGATTTAAGAAGCGCAGAATGAAATTTAACAGTTACACTAATGTTCAAAAGTTTAGGGTCAGAAAGATTTTTGAATGTTTTTGAAAGAAGTCTCTTCTGCTCACTAAAGCTGCATTTATTTGATCAAAAATACAGTAAAAACAGCATTATTGTGAAATATTAAATAATTTTTAATTATTGTATTCCTGTGATCAAAGCTAAATTTTCAGCATCATTACTCCTTCAGTGTCACATGATCCTTCAGAAATCATTCTAATATGATGATTTGCTGCTCAAGAAACATTTATGATTATTGTCAATGTTCGAAACAGTTGTGATGCTTCATATTCTTGAAGAAACAGTAATGCATTTGGTAACACTTTATTTTAAAGTGATGTAGTTAGATGTGCATTTGTTTCTGGATTTGAAGTTCAAAAGAACAGCATTTATTTGAAATAGAAATGTTTTGTAACATTATAAGTGTCTTTACTGTCACTTTTGATCAATTTAGTGTGTCCTTGCTGAATAAAAGTATTAATTTCTTGGCAGTGTATAAAATGTGTTATGCAACTGTGTTAAGAGCCTTTTAACAATCACAGCTATTATGATTACGAGTAACTCAGACATATACCAATCAACAGAGTAAAACTTACACCATTAATGGATATATAGGCCCGATCATGGACTCCATTTAAAGGGGATGCCAGTGGCGTGGGCTTCAAACAGTCAACAGGTAACACCGTTTGATACAGCATAAAG